>NC_085136.1:330608339-330771540 GCF_035046485.1 Aedes albopictus | reverse complement strand
GCGGAGGAGAATGTCGGCAGTAATCGGTGGTGGCGGCGGCAGCTGCACAATGGTCGGAAAAAGATAAAGTTCGGCCAAAACTCTTTTTATGTGTTTAATCGAAGTTATAGGTTGCCCAGATATGGTATATAGTGTTTTTAGTGTTTAAAAAGGGGTATTCAAAAATTACGTTATTTCAATAATTTCAAAAACAGTGAAAATCAGTAAACTCCATATTTTTTGCGTTTTTTGTTAGAAAATCAATTCGGATTTAAATAAATGATCATCTTTCGATCAAATCCAATCAAGTTTGTTCAAAACGTGTGAAAAATGTGGAAAGATAAATTTTATTTCAGTAAAAAATGGAAAAATAACGTAAAATATATGAAAAAACATGACTTTTTTAAAAAGCTCTAATTTGAAAAACTGCAAATTTCTGCAAAATATTTAAACGTTTTTAGGCAGCTCTAAGCATGATGTTTAAGATGTACTATTCGAAATTGCGGCGACACGTGACGACACGAACCGTTTTTTAACTTAAAAATTCCCAAAATTTCTAAGGTTTGAAAAGTTTTGTGACATATTAATTTTGCATCATACGTGCATTCAAACAGTCCAATAACAAGCTTTCATATGCTGGATAACTTAAAACATATATTCCATTCTCAAAATATTATTATTTTACTTTTTTCGAATAATTCATTTTTCAATTTTATGACTTAGGCCACTTTGGCAGTAAAAATGTCATTGAAATACAAAAGCTAGTATTTTTTTAATTAATAATCATAAAAGTACAGTACATTAACTTTGTTATAAGGTGAAATAAAGTTTAAAATTATCAATTTCGTTTTTTGGGAGTTTTGGCCGCCCCTTTGTATGGAGCCCGACCAATGTGAGCTGATGGAACGCATGTTTTAATTGGGAAAATTAGTCGGACAATGCTGTGGTGGCTGACTGCGCGTTCGCATCAGAAAAGGTGAGGAGTGCGCGATCGGTTTTGTGGGAATAGAATGACGGTTGCTCTGGTCATAGTCTGATCTGATGGAAGTACAGAGTTGAAATCTGTTACCTTACCTTACCGGTCAGAGTAAGGCCGAAGTGTCCTCTGCTGTACGTAGGAGTCGTCTCCATTCTACTCGGTCCATAGCTCTGTGTCTCCAATTCTGCACTCTACGAAGGGTCCGCAAACCGTCCTCCACTTGATCGACCCACCTTGCTTGCTGCGCACCACGTCTTTTTGTTCCGGTCGGATCACCGTAGCCTCCCGATTTTCGCGGTATGGACGATGGTTGATTCTCTCAGCAGCTGATGCAGCTCTCGTGGTTCATTCGCCTTCTCCAAGTCCCGACTTCCATCTGCACTCCGCCGTCGGGTCCTTGCTTCGTTGTAGATAGTTAGCTTGGTTTATCCAGGAATCCGTATTCGTGCATAATCTGCCATAGCTGGTCTCGATCGATTGTATCATACGCCGATTTGAAATCGATGAACAAGTGATGTGTGGGCACGATGTATTCGCGACATTTCTGCAACACCTGGCGGATGGTGAACATCTGTCCATTATAGCGTGTTCACTCATAATTCCAGCCAGATATTGCCTCACGAACTGTCTTGCAATCGGTGATAGATGGCGGTATAACATTTGAGAGAGTATCTTGTAGGCAACGCTCAGTAACTGTGATCGCGCGGTAGTTCCCGCAATCCAACTTGTCGCCCTTTTTGTATATGGGACACATGATACCTTCCATCCATTCCTCCTGTAATACTTCCTCCTCCCAAATCTTGGTAGTGACCCAGTGTAGTGCTCTCACCAGTGCTCCTGTATCGTATTTTAGTAACTCGTTTGGGGAATTTCACAATTTCAACTGAACTGGTATGTATTTCAACGGCTTCTTTTATACAAGGTACATTTAATATCGAAAACAATTAGCTGATACATTTCAATAGAGGCGTGTTATCGAATTGAGGTAGAGAGATAGAATTTTTGGAGATTCAATAGAGAAATAGTTGGGTATGTTTGGCGCGAACTACGAAGGCGACCTCCTCAAATTCCGCTACAATGGATGAATATAAGGATATCATCCACGAATACCGTCATCTTGTTGCTTTCTACCTTGAAGTAAAGACACGGGTGCACTTTCTATCACTCCAGTCGAAATTCTCAGAGAGCCACATCCAGCTGCAGATTCCAAACTCGACTGGATTGTTTGAGACCGTTCAAAGCATTCCTCGCGTGGCATACTTTCGAAGTATTCACACAGATCCCCTCAGGCTGACCCATGCACAGATTTTCGTCACCGAGAGTACCCTGCAGGAATGCAGATACAGCGTCCAGTTGCTCGATGTCCGAATCGTGTTTTGTAGCCATCTCCATCAGGTACCGAAGCGTGAAGTACCTCACTACAGGAGCGTAAAGTTCCTCGAAATCGATCCACGGTCTCTGCAAACACCCTTTCATGACTAAACGGTCCTAGTACCGCTCAATCCGTCCATCGATGTCTCGCTTGGTTTTGAAAACCCACTAATTTCGGATGACCCTTCGATTCTTCGGTAGCTCTTCTACCACCCAGGAGCTGTTGCTTTCAAGAGCTTGGAGAAGTTATGTTGCATAACTTCTATCCAGTGGTCAAGATCCGGCCTTGTCAGTTCTGAAGTTGGATGTCTCCCCTATCCCGAATGGAATTCTCCTCCACGTTTATCACGCGTGATCTTTTGGACGTACCGTACGAAACGGAAGGCGTTGCTCCCGACCGCTGCGACTCGTCCTAGGACAGCCAGGATCGACCGAGAATCGAATCCGTCCCCCTCAGATTGACATGCGTGCGCTTACCGCATCGGCTACATGGGTCCTATGATTCACCACATGCTTCTTCCTGTTCGTTTAGAATGTGGTCTGGTTCCTCTCCGACCCATTCCGGAAATTCGTCCTAAATGAACTCGATCGGATCTTTTTGTGCTCCGAACTCGCTGCGTTCTTTATTCACAAAGACGCCGTCACAACTGATGGCAATGTTGTCTCTCTCCGGATCGTATCACCAAATGACCCAAATGCGGCTTCCTATCTACCCGCGCTACTCCCACAGTCATTTCACCCACCAATGTTCGTGTTGGACTGCGGTTGATGAGGTACACCGCTGTGTTCACCGTTCTGCCCAGAACCTTTTGTATCGTTCGGAATGCCCCTCATGATGCGGCTCATCATTGGGTTCATCCGCTTGGCTACTCCGTTAAGAATTTGATGACAAATTTGTTGGAATATGACGACATTGGAAACTTTAACAGCGGACGGAAAATGAACGACGGACGGAATTCAAGGACCGGGACGAAAAAGTAAAATACCGGTCTACTTCTTAGTTCGTAATCAGTTCTTCATTGCTAGTCTGACGTTCCGGCATAGCCTTGAATTCATCGTATTCCAAGGGCTTGGTTCCTCGTCTCAATCGTGCAGATCACCATCACCACTATTCTTGCTGCATCTTGGGCACCAACTCTAGCTTCTCTTTTGTTCGACTCTCGCTGCATGGAAACCCCAGACAACCAGTAATCGTATAAGATGTTGCATAAGATGATAAAGTGGAGGCCATATGCGTACATGCCTCCATTTAGGCGCATGTAAAATGTACGTATATCGCCTCCACTTTAACATCTTTTGCGACAGCTTATACGATTACTGGTTGACTGGGACGAATCACGAGAGTTGTTACCTAAGATACAGGCAACGCATTCCAAACTGTTGTTGTTGTAGAACTGAATGCCGTCCGCAATCTTTCTTAGCTTATGCAAACCTTGAATGTTAAGGTGACCCATTCGTCTGTGCCAAATACTCATGTCTGTAACCGAGTACGCTCGGTTGATTACCTGTCGGTTGAGCCGGCCCCCTCCCCCATTTGTCACGATATTCTCCTATACCTAATACAAGTACTGTCACACTTTCCTAGACCACCCCCTCCACCAAATGGTGGACGTAATTTATGAACGTTCCCTTTCCGCAATCCAGCTGCGAAAACTTGTCCGGCTTGCGTTAGAAGATAGCATCCTTTCTTCGTTAAAAGCACTTCGAATCCTCTGGCGCAAATCTTACGCTTACTTACGAATAACAGGTTCGCTGACAAGTCGAGTATTTTCAACACCTCTTGCAAGGCAACGTCACCTTCAACTTGCATTCGCCTTGACGGAGGCTCTCTGAGAGAATTGCGCTGTGCGTGAAATCAATTTTTTTTAACATGGGAAAGGATAGGAGCTGCATTTTCAAATGCTTCTAAAATATTTTAGGGACTTCAGATTGGAAAAAGTGTTAATGTTTGGCAATATACTTTCAATTAGCTACATTGTAACAAGTTTTAGACAAAAGTTTTTAAATCACAATGATATGTCTATAATATAGCGTATCAAAATCTCATTCGATAACATTAAGAACGTTATGCTTGAAAAAATTTCTATAAAGAATTAGAAGCATTTGAAAATGCTGCTCCTATCCTTTCCCATGTTAAAAAAAAATGTTTTCACGCAAGCGCAATTCTCTCAGAGAGCCTCCGTCAAGGCGAATTCAACGCATTCCAAATTGACCGCTCCTCTTGCTTTCGAACACATCCGTTTCCGTTATTCGTCGTCCCGATTTGAAATGTTGCGTCATATTTGTCCTCGAAACCTGTTACGTCGTCCATGTGGGTGGTCTCTCCAGATTGGAAGTGCCGCTCCTCCTGCTCCTGTTTACCGACGGTAAAAACTGCACGTACATATTAATCGACCTGTGATCCACTTGGACGACGACGATCCAGACTTATCCGGACATCTTTGCAGCGTAGTGTTCTGGATTCCCGAGCAAAGTTTAATAACAAAATGATAGCAAATCTAAAACTCGATTTGTATTCAGCAGCAAATTGATATCACATTTTGATATCAGTTTGTTTTGACTAAATTTGATTTCAAATTTTGATTTCGTTTTGCTGTCACTTCAAACTATTATGAATATTAAGTTTTGATGTTATTTCAAAACTAACATTGTATAATAACTCTAAGAATATACCATTAGTGGAATTATCTTATTACATTGAAGTTTTCATATCAATCGAAAAACCACCACATACCCGAGCAAAGACTGACACCAAATTGAAAACTAATTTTGATGTTGTGATATTGCAAATTTTTCCATTTGCCATTTTTTGCCATTTTTTCGTACTGATAGCAAAAACAGTTATCAATTTACTATCACTGATAGCAGGAATTGTTATCAACTTGCTGTTACGGGAACAATTTTCTGCTCTCATTTTTGATGTTTTAACCGTTAAAACGACCAAAACGACAACAACCCGAGTTATCATAATTTGCAATATCACAACATCAAAATTTGTTTTCAATTTGCTGTCTGACTTTGCTCGGGTTGTGACAGTTGAAGCAGTAATCGTCCTTACCCTTGCTGGTACTGCCACTCTTCTGACGCCTCTGATGCTCCTCTCCACATTTAGGAAGCTTCTTCTTCACTGCCGCTTTTAAGTCCGTGCTTCGGCCTCATGTCTTGGAGGATCATGGACTTAACCGCGTTGCGTTGGCCATGGGAAGTAGAACTGTTGTAGCAAACTGATTCTCCGGTAGAATTCGTCATCTTGAAAGGCTTTTTTGAACTGATCCCGGGATTTCCATGTGTCCTTGGCGGTCATCAACATGCTGTATGTAGTTGGTCGTCTCCAATCGAAAACAAATGGTGGCCAACGCCCGCTGCTTCGTGTCTTCATCTACGATCTCACCTTCACGTGGCTTCAACGCACTCTACGTGCCCTCTCGGATAAAGGTCGTCTTTGTCGCGAACGCCCACGTAGACGTAGATCTCTCTTCCTTTGAGCTTCTCAACCCCTAAAGCGAGACTGATTCCAGTGCCCAGATTCAATGCTGCTGCGCTTGATCCAAGTTTTAAAACCTTCCAATTTTCCCGATTGGGCCCATAACCTATCGGGATGGAATTGAAAGGCATCTTGACTGTTTGAATGAAAAACTACTCATTCGTGCCTTGCTACAAATCACCGTGTATTACTTCGATTTCAATAAAGTCGAATAAAATCCATTACCAAAGCTAATCGATCTTATAGAGGAAATTTTCTGTAATAACACTGGAACCTCTTCATATGCACTTGGTTAGGAGTTACCAGGATCAGTGCTGAAAATGTCATTTCTACATATCTAAATTCAACCACATGCAGCTCATTTTAGAAGCTCAACCTGAGAATATGGTGTATGGAAAACTTGTGCGGCTAAACCAGCTCTACAAGAAAATCACTGAAAACCCGATCTTTTTCGAATACCTTAAGATAAATGTCATGATGAATATCGGTCTAGCCGCACAAGTTCTTCATATACCATATTTTCAGGTTGAGCTTCTAAAATGAGCTGGATGTGGTTGAGTTTAGATATGTCGAGATGACATTTTCGGCACTGATCAGGATACCTCAGAGACGTTTAAAGGGTGCTCCAGGGGATCTCTAGGGCACTTCAGGAGGTTACAAGAGTGTTTCAGGAGGATTCCAGGTGGACTCAGGGCCGCATTTCCAAGGGTTTCAGGGAAGTTCCAGAGAATCTTATGGGCTTTTCAGGAGTTTTAGGAGAATACGAAGAGATCTCATGGGCGTTTCATGAGGGTCATATGGGGTTTCAGGGGGTCATCTCAGGGAGTTTCAGGGGGTTTCATAGACCTCCATGGAAGTCTGACGGGATTTCACGGGCATTCCTGCAGGTCTCAGGGTTGTTCCAAGGGGCCTCAGGGGCACTTCAAGATTCCAGGGACCTTAGGAACGCTTGAAAGAGTCTCAAGGGGTGCTTCAGGGGATCTTAGGGGGCTTCAGGGGGTCTCCGGGGGATTCAGGGGACTTCAGGGAGTTCCATGGAAGTTCCAGAGGTTCTTAGGGACGATTCAGGGGATGTCAGGGGCGTGTCAATGAGGTCCCGCGGCTTTTAAGGTACCAGGAGGTGTTTGGGGCGCTTCAGAGTTTCTCAGGGGCGTTCCATGGGGCTTCAGTGGGCTCCAAGGATCTCACGGCGCTTTAGGGAGTCCCAGGGGTGTTTCAGGGGGTTTCAGTAGGGTTGCAGGGAGCCTCTGATGCGGGAGAGTTAATCCGGCTCGAAGGGCCATTTTATGTTCGCGCACATAAGAGCGTCTGTAATGATCTGTCGGTATTGACTGTAGTTCCACAAATGATAATCACTGAATAGTACGCGGTGTGTCTGAATACTTCGGTTTATTGGTTTATTGGAAGTACCTAACTTGTTAAACTTCTTGAACTGTAACATTTTACAATGGACGCGAGAATTGTTACACGATACGATTGGTACTATTCACCAGGGATGCCAGATGTTTTTTTAGAATAATCTGTATCACTCTTTCCAAAAATCTGTATCCAATTCAAAATTTAGGTGAAAAATCCTGTATGGCCCCTCAAGCTAAAAAAATCTGTATTTCTTTTAAAACGAAATCTGTACGGATGCTCGAGAATCTGTATAATACAAATAAATCTGTATATATGGCATCCCTGCTGTTCACATGCTATATTGATACTCTAATTCTAATGGATTGATACTAATTTGATCTAGAACATGGCTGGAGTTAAAAACTGCTTGGCTGACTATTGCTTGTGTACTCGATCCATTATTTCTGGTGGTTACAATGACTACATTGTTTCATTTTACTGAGCGTACAGACAAACTTCTCTAATGTGGATCAAAACCTAACTTGAGGCCTAAACATTAGAGGTATTTAAAGTGTGTCCGGGAGGCATTTAGGACGTTTCTAGGAATCTCAAGGGGTATCAGGAAAGTTCCAAAGAGTCTCACTGGCGTTTCAGGGGGTTTGAGTTGGTTTCAGGGAATATCACTAGATCTCAGGGGCATTTCAAAAAGGTCACAAGATATCTCAAGGGCGTGTTAAGAGGGTTCCAAGAGGTACTAGGAGGTCTTAGGGGCGCTTCAAGGGATAATAAGTGGGTTTCAAGGGGCCTCAGGGACGCTTTAAAGGGTTTCACGGAGTTCCAAGGATGCTCCAGACCAACTCAGTCCCGTTTTGACAGGTCTCAGGGGCGTGAAATAGGGAGTTTCACCATTGGAAACCATGTGGTTTCAGGGGCGTCTCAAGGGGGTCCCAGGGGTATTTACGGTACCCCCTTAAACTCCCTGAAACACCTTTGAGATACTTTTGAATTTTTTAGGACTCCTTGAAGAACCCCTGAGGCCACAAGGAACCCTTCTGGGACATCTTGAAACGCCCTTGAAACTGCATCATCCCTTGAAGGCGTATGAAAACCCACTGAGACCTCCAGGTATCCCTTTGAAATCCGGTCCGGCCACCTGGAACACCCCTGAGAACATCTAGTATTCCCCTGAAACCTAATGAAACCCCCTGAAATGCCCCTGAAACCCCACGGACCCCCTTGAATGGCTCTGAAAACCCCCTGAGAAACTGAAACCCCTCTGGAGCCCATTTGCACACCCTTGAAACTCCCATGAGATCTCCTGGTACTTTTCTAAAACACCTCAGAAACCTCTCTCTGCTCTCCTCTACAAACATCCCCTGGGATGCCATAGAGGAATTCCACGGAGTCATGTCAGTCGATCCTGAGCGACCATTTCAAAAATATCTGAAACTTTGCACAGTTTTTCAATTTCATCTAAATCGTCATTTTTCGATATGAAACCTTCATATTCACTCACGACTAACTTTTCAAAAGGGTGTATGCGAAAATAGTTCAAAAACATTCTAAAAGCTGCACAGCAAAAACGGATTGTTCGATTGTTATGAATTTTTCAGCAAAGTTAGATAACTAAATGATGATTCCTTAGAAAATATACACTGTAAAAAATTTCTTTTTTTACTTTAAAAAAATATGATCTTTGTCACAAAAACTCAAATATCTCAAAACCCTATCTTTTTACCAACGTCAATTTTTTAGGGAAAATGACCCATTATATCAGCTATCTACCATAAAATTTTGGTGATGGTAAACTGATAAACAAAAAAGTTATGACATTTCAAACATTTAACAATTTTTACATTTAGTAACAAAAAAAAATTTTTTTCTGTGTAAATTATTTCGAGAATTATATTTTGATGCTGATTTTATTGTAAAGGCTACCGCCTGAATTAAACAAGTTGTTTTCATGATATTTTTGTTTGATTGTTCATAATTACTATAGTATCTATTTGAAACTTAGACGCGATCCAGTGTTGTGATCAAAAATATTGAGAGTGTCATACTTTTTATTGTACGTGACTGGTGGAAAAATCCCTTGATAGTGTTGAAAAGCTGTTGATCATAAGAAAAATGGAATTAAACTTATTTTTAAGACGAAAGCTGCATAATAAAAGTTTTATATATACGCGTATACGTCTAGTTGATCTGCAAAAAAATACCTCTTAGAGAACAGACTTTATGATCGGAAGAATGCGAGTAACTTCAACAACAACAAATGCATGAGAGGTACATACCACAGACAAACAGACGAAACGCCTAGAACAATTTTCGTGAAAATCCATCGCCCAGTTCACACTACCACCACCTGGTGGAAATGTTTCACGAAACACTGCGTTGTGCAATATCGTCATCAGAAGGCGCTAGTGTGAAACGTCAAACGCAAAGAAAAACGATGGGCGCTCTTCTTGTTATGAAAGCCACAACCAAGATTCAAAATGATCGTTAAAGGCGTGGTCAATGAAAATTTCGTCAGTGTTACGTTTGTTTGTCTGTATACATACCATGACAATGCTCATGAAAAAGCAAAAAAATACTACCGCGCTATGGATATTTAATTTGAGACCGTATGATGAAAAAAAATATTCAAAAGAGTTACGAAATCTCACCGAAAGCACCATAGATAAACTGAAAGAGACTGATTATGCCCAAATTGAATACAAATTTACGAATTTGCACGTCCTGCCGTCTAGACTTTGACAAACGAGCCATCATCGGTAAAGCAGGGCGCAGGAAGTTCGAAAACGACAACAACTGAGAAATTACCAGAAGTGCTAAGTGCAGAGAGTCATGCCACCATTTTTTTTCCTCCCCTGTTGGGGAAATTAAGCCACTGCATCCAATAGGCTGAACTTTTGTGGCATGTCCCGTTTTGATATTCGCATCTAGCCAGCTAATTACCATGTGTCAAGTAATCAGCTACTGCCACGACGCGTCGTCTCCCAGTCAGGTGCAATGGAATTGATAAACTCCAAGACCTTTCCAGGTTTTGCAGACCAGATCTCACTGGGTTGCAAGCAACCAATATTTAGAAATCTTTGCCTGCGCGTGTATAAAGCACCACAACTGCAAAGCAGATGTTCCGAGGTTTCACGTTCCGTATTACAGAAACGACAGATATCACTCTGGATATTTTTCAAGTGATACCTGCTCGGGCAGTGTCCAGATACTAGGCCAGTGTATGTACATAGAGCTCTCTTGTTGAGCTCTAAGAGCTTTTTGGTTTTATAAGCATTTGGTGTTATAAATCGTGTTCGTTACAACGAAGAATCGATCACCGTGCGCCATCTGTTCGTGAGGAGTCGAAGTTATGCCCGAATACATCACCCCGTGAAATCCCTCGTCCGTCAAACCTCGATGGCCGAAGGAAGAGGTATAACGCAAAATCGCATAGAAGTTTCGGGAAGTTTCGGCGACTTCCGACGGTATCGGCTATAAATACTGAATGTGACAGATGGAAAAGGTCTTTTTTATTCGATCTGCCAACGAGACGTCAAAGTTGTTAGTTGTTGTTGTGAAAATTTACTGACTAGTTAAGAGAATTGAGCTGAAGAAATAAAAGTGAAATAATTAAGTGAAATATAGTGTAGAAGGAAGAAATAAAAGTTAACTTAAGAGAGAAATACAATGTTTTAAGAACTTACCTGCGGTGTTGTGTAGTGCATGCTGAAAAACCTGAAAGAAGAGAAGTGGAAAGAAACAAGATACTTACCTGCTCTAGTGCTAGACGTGAAACCTAAAAGGAAGAAACATTTAAGAAAGTTCCGCTGCGAACCACTACTATCACCATTGGTCCTTCGAACCGGATGTGCGTTGAACTCCGTGCATCCACCCGTACGTTCATCTGGGAGTCGTCATCTTTCCTATTCTGGATTCACGTGTCTGGAGCAGATAGACACCACCCTGCCGAAGCTGCACTCACCTGTTGCCCCGCATCGTTGATGAAATTTGATCCGTTCAAGGCATAAAATTGCCTTCTCAAAGGTAATTAACATTCCAATCTCTATACTCTCTCGCGTTTTGTGCTTCCTGGTCTGTCGCTTCCAGATTCACAATGTCTACGGAACGTCGTCTGAAAGGCTTCAAGACCCGCCAAAAAAGCCTGCTGGCATCGTTCAGCCAAATTAAGGAGTTCATGGACAATTACGAGGAAGAGACCGATGCATGCCAAGTACCGGTCCGACTAGAGCATCTTGTGACGTTGTGGAACGACTTCAACTTGGTGCAAGCGGAGCTAGAGACGCTGGACGAAAGCGACGTCGACGATCAACTCAAAACGCGCATGGAATTTGAGAGCAACTATTTCAAGGTCAAAGGTTTCCTACTGTCGGTGAATAAAAACCCTACGCCGCCGCTGACACCTACGTCTTCTCATTCAACTGCGCATGTCCCTGCTACGTCTTCTCACGTCCGGCTTCCCGACGTGAAACTGCCGGTGTTCAGCGGAAACCTCGATAGTTGGATGAACTTTCACGATTTGTTTGTCTCGTTGGTACATACGTCGCACGAACTGTCTAATATACAGAAGTTCTATTACCTCCGCTCTTCGCTCTCCGGAGACGCATTGAAATTGATTCAAACGATTGCCATAACGGCGAACAACTACATAGTTGCCTGGAGCCTCCTGGAAAACCACTATCAGAACCCAGCGCGATTGAAGAAATCCTATGTGGACTCACTGTTCGAGTTCCCATCGCTAAAGCGGGAATCAGCGACAGAGCTGCGATCTCTCGTCGAAAAGTTTGAAGCAAACGTTAAAGTGCTCAAGCAGCTTGGTGAAAAAACGGAATTCTGGGACGTCATTCTCATCAGAATGCTCAGCATCAGGCTAGATCCAACAACAAGACGAGACTGGGAGGAGTTTTCTTCGACACAGGCTGCGATATCCTTCCAGAATCTTACTTCTTTCATACAACGACGTGTTACTGTTCTCGAAACGATCGGGAAACCTATTGAAAGCTCAGGATTCAGCGTGAAGAAACCCTCGCAGCGCCCGGTTGCCAGCCACGGAGCTTTCCAGTCCGGTTCCCGAAAGTGTATCGTCTGCAACGACCATCATCCACTGTACCAGTGCGCAACATTCGCTAAACTCATCCCCGAAGATAAGGAGAAGGAAGTTCGTCAGCACCAATTGTGTCGGAATTGCTTGAGGAGAGGTCATCAGGCACGCGATTGCTCGTCTACGAGCACTTGCCGACACTGCCGAGGTCGTCATCATTCTTTGCTCTGCAGTAACGTACACCCGAACTCAACTACCCCAAAACCGGCAGACAATGCTCAGATGAAGCAACAAACAACTAAGCCTTCCGTTGAACAACCGTCTGTGTCGCTATCAGCGACTCTCGACAGCTCTCCATGTCTTGCAGCGACCAGAAACCATCGTAAGAGCGTCCTCCTTGCGACTGCGATTATCAAACTTATTGACGACAACGGGACGGAGCATCTAGCTCGAGCGCTACTCGACTCCGGCAGCGAATGCTGTTTTATGACTCAATCGTTTTCGCAGCTTGTCAAAGGTCATCGTCAGAAAATGTGGTGCCCTGTTGTCGGAATAGGTCAATCAACTACCGAAGCTCGCTACAAACTGCGCTCTACAATCTGCTCCCGTGTGTGTCACTACTCCGCTTCGTTAGACTTCCTAATTCTACCGAGGGTTACCATCGATCTCCCATCAGCCTCTATAAACGCCTCTTCCTGGGAAATTCCGCCTGGAATTGAACTTGCCGATCCGTCTTTCCATCAATCCAGCAAAATTGATGTAATCTTAGGAGCTGAGGTCTTTTTCGACATATTTAAGTTCGCAGGCAGAATCAATCTGGGTGATGATCAACCAACCCTGATCAATTCTGTTCTTGGATGGGTGGTCTCAGGCAAAGGGGAAACTTCTCCATCAGCGAAACCGGTTGTAGCTAACTTAGCTACCATCAGCGATCTTCATCAACTCATGGAACGATTTTGGTCTCTCGAGAACGACACTACATCCTCTTGCTACTCTGTCGAGGAAGCGGCTTGTGAGAACCACTTTCAACAAAATGTTTCTCGAACTTCGGAAGGCCGGTACTGTGTTCGTCTGCCAGTGAAAGAGGATATTCTCACCAAACTAGCTGATAATCGACGCACTGCAATTCGACGTTTTCACATGCTGGAATCCCGACTCGATCGTGACGTCATCCTGAAACAACAATATAACAACTTTATGGACGAATATGAATTTCTGGGCCACATGCAACAAGTATTCGACCATGAGACTCCACCAGCACCCTGCTACTACCTGCCTCATCACGCTGTAGTGCGTGAGGAAAGCACTACAACAAAATTACGCGTGGTGTTCGATGCATCATGCAAAACACCCGGAGGTCCATCATTGAACGATGCTCTGATGGTTGGCCCTATTGTACAGCAAGACCTCCGCTCGATAGTAATGCGGTCCAGGACGCGGCCGATTATGCTAATAGCCGATATCAAGCAAATGTACAGGCAAATTCTTGTGGACGAAAGAGACACCCCTCTTCAGCGGATAATATGGAGACCCGCACCAGATACACCACTGCATACATTTGAGCTTAAGACGGTGACGTATGGCACGGCCAGTGCCCCGTACTTGGCAACCAGAGTACTGCAGCAACTAGCCAACGACGAGAATGAAAACTTTCCCGAAGCTGCCGAGGTACTAATCAACGATTTTTATGTCGACGACCTTTTTTCCGGAGCCAGGACAGTGCAAGAAGCAATCCAGCTAAGAACTCAACTCGATGCACTGCTACGCAAGGGAGGCTTCGAACTTCGTAAATGGGCGTCAAATGTTCCTGCTGTACTCGAAGACGTCTCACCAGAAAATTGTGCTCTCCAGCCTTCCGTGGATTTGAACAGAGATCAGTGCCTCAAAGCTCTTGGCCTTCACTGGGAGCCATCGACAGACTACCTGCGGTACCAAATCAACCTTTCTGATCCTGCAGATCAACCTTTGACGAAGCGGCGAGCACTTTCGCACATCGCACGGCTGTTTGACCCACTTGGACTGGTGGGCCCAGTAGTCACTTCAGCAAAACTGTTTATGCAGAGCCTATGGACGTTGAAGGACGACGTTGGAAACCGCTGGGGCTGGGATCAGGAGCTGCCCTTAGCCTCTCGTAAATATTGGCAAACATACCATTCGGAATTGAACCTTCTAAACGATCTTCGAATAGAGCGCTGTATCTTGGTCGAAGACGCAACATCAATTCAACTGCATCTATTCTCCGACGCATCCGAACTAGCTTACGGCGCATGTGCTTACCTGCGTTCTACCAACGCCGCCGGAGTGATAAGAGTTGCGCTTTTGACGGCTAAATCGAAGGTTGCCCCATTAAAGCGGCAGAGCATTCCGCGCCTAGAGCTGTGCGGTGCCCTGCTTGCGGCGGAACTCTATGAGAAAGTCATTGCATCGCTTCAGCTTCGACCTGAATCCTTTTTCTGGGTGGATTCTACAACAGTGATTAGCTGGTTAAAATCCGCTCCATCGGCCTGGACAACATTTGTTGCAAATCGGGTTTCAAAGATACAACTGGCAACGGAGAACTGCAAATGGAATCATGTCCCTGGTCAACAAAATCCTGCTGATCTCATCTCACGGGGTACGTCAGCGGAATCGCTTCTTCAGAGTAAAATTTGGTGGACCGGCCCAACCTGGCTTCAGCACGACATGGATTCCTGGCCAACGCAGCCACTCATCGGTAATCGCAACATCGAAGTTCTCCACGAAATGCGAAAATCCGCAGTTACAGCTCTTACCGCAGCAAACAACCCCTCCTTCATCGATGAACTGGTCAGCAGATTCTCCTCGTTCCGGCGCTTAACGCGCGCCATCGCTTACTGTCTGCGGTTTGCTCGGAACTGTAAGCTGAAGGAACCCAATCGCCCCTGCACCGAAACACTGACTTACGAGGAAACGGAAGCGGCAGAATTAATGCTAGTTTCGCTGGTACAGCAACAAGAATTCAACAGCGAGTGGAAGTTACTGCAACAAGGAAAACCTGTCTCAACTAAGTCGCGGCTTCGATGGTTTCACCCCTTCTTGTCCGATGACAAGGTGATCCGGATTGGAGGCCGACTGAATCAGGCGAAACTACCCTATAACACACGGCACCAAATTCTTCTTCCTGGAAAACACCGTTTGTCGATGCTCCTGGCGCAATATTTTCACGAAAAGCATCTCCATGCATCACCACAACTCCTACTATGCCTTCTTCGAACTCGGTATTGGCTCATAGGGGCCAGAGATGTCGCCAAAAGGACAGTGCACTCATGCGTTCCCTGCTTCCGAGCGCGACCCAAATCGCTCGAACAATTCATGGGTCAATTACCATCTCCCCGGGTCAACATGGCACGACCGTTTGCAATTACCGGCGTAGATTATTGGGGACCAATATCTATTCAACCATCACACCGACGAGCCTCACCCAGAAAGGCGTACGTGGCGGTTTTTGTGTGCTTCTGCACTAAAGCCGTCCACTTGGAATTGGTATGCGACCTAACAACAGCGAAGTTTATCCAGGCACTACGTCGATTCGTGTCCCGCCGGGGTCTGTGCTACGAAATATACAGTGACAACGGCAGAAACTTCGTGGGAGCCGCGAATGAGCTGAGGAATTTAATACGCACCAAGGAACACCAACAAGCACTAGCTGAGGAATGCACTGAAAACGGGATACGGTGGCATTTCAATCCTCCTAAAGCGTCACATTTCGGTGGCCTTTGGGAGGCAGCAATATTTTCCGCCCAGAAACACTTCAATCGTATCGTAGGACCGCACAGACTTGCCTATGATGATATGGAGACACTTCTTTCTCAAATAGAGAGTTGCCTTAACTCAAGGCCAATTGCACCAATGAGCGACGATCCATCGGATTATGATCCGTTAACACCAGGGCACTTTCTGGTTGGCACGGCGCTGAAAGCTGTTCCCCAAGCGGATTTCTCGTCGATTCCATACAATCGGTTGCGGTATTGGCAGCACACTCAGAAACTCCTCCAAGATGTATGGACACGGTGGCAACTGGAATACGTCTCGACACTGCAACAACGAACAAAATGGTACAAATCGCCAGTCGTCATCGAAAAAGATCGCCTGGTTCTACTGAAGGATGAGGATGCACCACCGATGAGCTGGAGAACAGGACGAATAATCGAACTACACCCGGGCGCCGATGGGATTACGAGGGTGGTAACTCTGCGAACAGCGAATGGTATTTTCACTCGACCGGTGTCAAAAATTTCTCTGCTGCCCATCGAACCACTTTCGAGCACTATTGCTTCCAGCATTGGGACTGCTTCCTCCGACGAAATCTCTAGCAGCAACTACCGTTCCAAAAGAAAGGCCTGAAATGTAAAATACAAGGCATTTTTTTGGAATGGACGAGGTGAGAACCTGTCCTAAATAACAACTTTTCTCAATTTGGTCTACCGGGTCTTCTGTTTTTGTTTATTTACAAGCTGCTGCAACGATCAACCGAATGACGTCTACGACTTGACAGCTGGAGGCTTTTCATCGATTTTGCTGAAAGGTTGGCGAATGCAAATCGACGACGTATCAGAAATTGACATTCCTGAAGGGGCCAGCATGTTCGTTACAACGAAGAATCGATCACCGTGCGCCATCTGTTCGTGAGGAGTCGAAGTTATGCCCGAATACATCACCCCGTGAAATCCCTCGTCCGTCAAACCTCGATGGCCGAAGGAAGAGGTATAACGCAAAATCGCATAGAAGTTTCGGGAAGTTTCGGCGACTTCCGACGGTATCGGCTATAAATACTGAATGTGACAGATGGAAAAGGTCTTTTTTATTCGATCTGCCAACGAGACGTCAAAGTTGTTAGTTGTTGTTGTGAAAATTTACTGACTAGTTAAGAGAATTGAGCTGAAGAAATAAAAGTGAAATAATTAAGTGAAATATAGTGTAGAAGGAAGAAATAAAAGTTAACTTAAGAGAGAAATACAATGTTTTAAGAACTTACCTGCGGTGTTGTGTAGTGCATGCTGAAAAACCTGAAAGAAGAGAAGTGGAAAGAAACAAGATACTTACCTGCTCTAGTGCTAGACGTGAAACCTAAAAGGAAGAAACATTTAAGAAAGTTCCGCTGCGAACCACTACTATCACCAAATCGTTTTGACTGATTGCAATTTTTGACATCCATCCAATTGGATATCACCCAGCTCAGCTCAGCCCAGCGTTTCAGGTCCATTTTAATTGTACAGTTTGATATACCACAGAATGGTTCTGGGCCAGCAAACTGTAAATTGGAACCACTTTTGGCAAGCTCGTCTGCCATTTCATTTCCTTCAATGCCACCATACCATCAGCGACATCTGTTTAAACAATTTAATCACGCCCCTTTTCAAAAATGCTTTGAAATATACTTCAACATCTATAACCATTTCAATATTTTTAACGTTGCAAAACACGTTGCAAAACATTCATCTTGAAGAAGAGGGAAAACACTTGTCCTCAAATGTAACAGCAAATTAATGAATAAACGACTAATGCGCGGAGGGCGTGATAAAATCGGAACATTACTGTACATATAATATACATAATACATAATAAAAACAGCTTGTTTTACTCACGCAAGGCCATTAACAATAAAATCAGCATCAAACTGCGATTTCCGGCCGAAATAATTTACACAGAAAAAAAATATTTTCCAAATGTGAAATGTTTGAAATGTTATAACTTTTTTGTTTATTAGTTTACCATCACCTAATTTTTATGGTGGATTGCTAATACAATGGACCGTCTTTCCTAAAAAAATTACGTTGGT
The DNA here is from genome assembly GCF_035046485.1 of Aedes albopictus. Taxonomy (NCBI): domain Eukaryota; kingdom Metazoa; phylum Arthropoda; class Insecta; order Diptera; family Culicidae; genus Aedes; species Aedes albopictus. Next base: position 330,753,539 of record NC_085136.1, on the reverse strand, counting down.
AAAACGATAGGGTTTTGAGATATTTGAGTTTTTGTGACAAAAATGATATTTTTTAATGTTAAAAAAGATGTTTTTTCACAGTGTATATTTTCTTAGGAATCACCATTTAGTTATCTAACTTTGCTGAAAAATTCATAGCAATCGAACGAACCATTCTGGCTGCGCAGATTTTTGAATATTTTTGAACCATTTTCACATGCACCCTTTTGAAAAGTTAGTCGTGATTCAAAATAAAAATTTGATATCGAAAAATGGCGATTTAGATGGAAGTGAAAAACTGTGCAAAGTTTCAGTTTAATAGAAAATCATGAATTAAAAAAATTCCTTAATTTTGATGCTGTTGCTTGGAATCGCTCCATAGTTACCATCATTACATTTTCTTATGCACAAAATTGGTTCAGGATAGCTTGCATCCGGAACATCCGTATGCACGATTTTCCCCATTAACATCGATAGCAAAGGCTCATACCTCTGATTTCCACAATTCTAGGCCAAGGTGGCCACCAGAAGATCCGGAACATGGGTAAAAATGGACAAAGAGTATCTTCGTGTATGCCACACGATATACACATGCACATACACAAAGGCCATTGGCGTAGGAAGCTCTCAGGTTATAACTGTGGATGTGCTCATGGAAGCTGAGAACCAGACTTTGTCTCTATTGGGACTTCACGCCAGGAAGTAGAAGAAAAATCTGCCCCAAATGCATAACGCGGCTACGAACAACGAACGGTCGGTCAACGCCTTCAGGTATTCCTTGTACCCATCGTATCCCTTCTGTCTCTTTCTCAGCACTTCTGAATTGCACAACAGAACGCTGAAATTACAAGTTCACCACTGCTCTAGCTCACTATCGCCATCCACAGCCTGCTATGTTCTCCCGATCTTCGGTTCGCGCAGATGTGCGGTCGGTGTTGCACACTTTGCCAGAGGGGACGACATCGAGCGAACGCGGATAGAACGAAAGCAACAAGACTGTCTCACTAAAAAGGATACTCGAATATCAAGCCTACTGCGTGCGAGGTTCGTACACAGTTCGAATGACCTAGAAACATAAATATTTGTTTCTCTCGGTGCCCTCGCCCTCTCTAGGTCCACCCGTCCGATTTGATCTCTTGCCACAAGGATTACTGTCCGTGCGGTAAACATTTTTATTGGCTGCATACGGTTACAATTTCGTGCTTTTCCACGTTCCTTCGTTCGTTACATAAGTGATTATTTCGATTTCGGAGGGGTGGGGTGATCAAGAGAGCGCACAAAAGGATATGAGTTATGTTCCGGTTTCCGAGTAATCAAGTGCTCCTTTGTTAGCACAGCGCGGCTCATCCGATAATGAATGACGAGCTCGATTGCACATGTCGAATTTTCTCTGGCTGCTACCGTTTTCCGGATTATGAATTTGGATGGCCGCGATATGGGAAGCGGATAGTTTTTAATTGGGGTGTGGATTTGGTTGGACAAGTGTTTCGTCTAGGAAGTGACAAGTGAGCAAGTGTGCAGATGCGAATGCTGTTTAGATTTGAACATTCTTTTGTTATGACATATGGCTCAAGAGCTGCTGTCATACGCCTCCTCGATGAGTGACACGCGGCGTTGTTTCCATAGAAACCCACCAGCAAACCTACCGAAGCATGCTGCGATGATTCAGCTCCTATAAAAAGTGGAGTTTCATCACCACCTGAATCTGTCGCTTGTTTTCTGTGTCACCACCAGTTGGAGTCGGTCGTGGTTGACATTTCCTCCAGAGGTCGAGCGTAGGATCCGTCAAACACACCCAATAAAATTAGCTCGGCGTGATTTATTGCCTATGCTAAAGCTCCCCCTAAAACAAAACCTCCCGCGAAAGCGAACGGAACATCACAACCATCGCCCACGGAGCAGGGCAATTAGCGACTCAGATTGGAAGGAAAGAATAGGTTCAGGGCCCACACTGTCTCCTCCCTGAAGCCTCCACTTCGCACAAATCAGATTCCGCCTAGATGAATTGATGCTAAATTTTTTTGTGATTCGTTCGTTCGTTGGCGCAATAAAAATCACGCATATAACCTCATAAACTCATATAACGATAAAACTGTTCTTCGACAGGGAGCACGGAAAGCGAGCTTTTTCGTTTCTCCAAGCATTTATGGGTGTCGAAAGAGTTGATTTCGTTTTACGACCTTTTGGGCAAAGAGGAAGACCCTACAACTGGGATGAACTACAAAAAAAACCTACCCCATCCACATGCAAACTGTGTGGCGAAGTAATTTTCTTCCGTCTGTCTGGCTCATCCAGTAGGAAGAAGGATCCACGCCCAGACAGACGGACCCACTAACTTTTGCAGTCTACACTTCTGCAGCACCCGGGATGAGTTCAACAGCGATTAGAGCGCGATCACGCAAACAGTATCTTCCCCGGGGCAACTAATCAAAAACAGTTGCCCAGAAATGAACGGTTATTAGAATGGTTTCGAGCTGGCAGCGATCTTTGAGATGAATGAAAGTCCATCATCATCATCATCGAGGTTGGCCATGCTTGGTCACAGGAAGGTAAAAACAACAGAAAAGCGACGATGCATGCAAACCTGTCTACTGAGATGCGATACAATGGGTTGTGAATGAAGGGATCGCGTATTCGACCAACCGGTCGGTTGGAGCGAAAGTGAGTGCATGTGTGGGTAAAAGGATTCGCTACCGTTCAAGGACGGCTGGCCGAAGCAGGTTGTTAGCCTTTTGGTGGTAATGATGAAATATCGTGAACGACACGTATCAATGTGGAAGGAAAGCAGGATTTTGAGTTTTTCTTTATATCTAAGGCTTACCTGCCGATCTTCAAACTTGATGTTTTACTTGTAGCGATGTTTCCCATGCTTCATAGGAATATCTGAATCCAATCTATTATTCAAAGATTTCTTCAGACAATTCTGGATTGTTATATGTATGTTATATGTACCAAATTGGTTACATTTTTTTATGGATTTCTTTGATGATTCTTCCTGAATTCCTGCTCATGTGTTCTCTAAGGATTCCATAAAGATGTACTACGAGATTCCTTTGGAAATAACTTCAGGAATTTCTGAAGGGATTACTTAAGAAAAACCAGAAAGGATTCTTTTAGGAATTCTAGCCGGCATTTCTTCAGGGATTCTTGCTGGTATTACTTTACGAATTTCTCTTGGTAATGTTTCAGAAATTCCCACCAAGATATATTCAGAGAATCCTTTGAGAATTCTTTTAGGTATAGGTGCCGGGATTCCTGCTGGTATTCCTTGCAAGATTCTTCCCGGATGTTTTTCTAGGATCTTCCTCTCGGGATCCATTCATGGGGGTTTTCAGATGTTTTTCCCGGGGTTTCTTTTGCAGTTCTTCTATGGATTCCTGCCAAAGTGTAAGAGCAGCAGCCAGTTGAAATCGCTCATGCAGTGCCCTCTAGTGGACAAAAAAACTGTAAATTAGGTTAAGTGGTTGAAGAATAAAAAAAGGCATTTCTGAATAAATTGATGTGGCGGGTTTGGTAGGCTAGTGGTTACTGCTTATGATTCCCATGCAGGTCCTGGGTTCAATCCCTGGCCCGTCCCTTTCCTCCTACTTAATATCTTTCTATTCACTTTCTCTATACTCTCCTCTCTATATATACATTATACAACTCACATATTTTCAATTCATATACATGTTATAGCCATCGCTAGAACCAGAAACGGTTGAAAAGCAGTTTCCCTTCCTTCCAACTTTCACAGCACAGTGTCAATCTTTCAGATAACGCCTACGAGTTATGCAATCAAGCGAACTGTGCCGCTTTAGCTTCATCGTAATAATCGCACTTATCTATCACCCTATGCCTGGCATCCACGCACCAATGTGTGAACCCTCTGCCAACCATATCCCACCAACACAACGACATCCGCATGAGTTTGTGCAAACGCTTCGGTCTGATGTGGATTCAAACGATTGCAATTATCACTTCCTTCCCCTTCCGCATATTGACCTGCAACATGACGTGGAAGATAAAAGATCACCAAAGCTCACACACTGAAGATTCCTGCTAGTCGCCAGCAAATTGGTTCCTTGTGTGAGTGTAGCTGATCTGGCGATACTGGAGTAGCATCTACGGGTGGTCAATCAAGCTCAAGCTCAAGCTCAAACCTGATTTCCTCGAATAACTCTCGTACGGATTTCTAAGTAAACATATGGAAGCTTTTCTAGAGCTTTTTTTGCAGGAATTTCTGGAGGTATGAGGTATCAGAAGGCCGGCTCCAGAGGCACGTTATCCTCCATTTGGGACAAATCATCGCCAAAATTACAGCCTATTTAATCATCTACCTGAGAGAAAAGGAAGGAAATAAGGATAAGGATGGGGATAAAGACAGGTAGGGAAATAGGAAAAAATACTCTGGAAGAGGATACTAACCCATAAGCGTACCACAATGGGTTCAAACAACGCCCTGAAAAGGGCACTGTAATAACGCATAGAGAGAAAGAGAGCCTGGCTATAGCTCTTTACCACAGCGGGTTAAGAACAACAGAATATCCTGAATATTCAGGTCTCTGAAGTCGGTTTCACTTAATAAGTGTTTACCGAATACTCGGAAACGCAGTTGCGCAAAAATTTGACAGTTACATATCAAATGATCAGTGTTGGTAAAAACTCAAAATCTCAAATGTTATGCTTGAGTTGTTTCACGCGCGATTCTTGACTCGCCAAACTCACCGCCGAAAAAATCATGCATGAGTTGACTCGCGATTTCACTCATTGCGTTATTTCTTGGTGTCCTTATTATTTACATCGAAGTTTTTAGGATTATATGATAGAGCAAAAGCAAACCTATCGTACAACAACATTGGATGTCGTTCAAATTGATTTGGATTCGTTTTACAAGCGAACGAGATTTCGGCGCTTGACTCGTGAGAGCGAGATTTTGCGTGAAAATCTCGCGCGCGAGAAAATGATTCAGAATCGCGCGCGAGTTTGCTCACGCAGGAGCGGTTCATGAGTGTGCTTTGAGTGTGATTTTACCAATATTGCAAATGATACGAAGTTCCATAATCGGATTCACAGCTATCACATGCAAATGAATCAGCTTGCTGAATATTCGCCATATGATAGCTGAGTCGGCAGTGGCCAGTCAATGCTTTGACCAACATGCTGCAATTCTGCTTTGACAGATTTGTTAGATACTTCGCCACCCGTAGAGATGGCTCAGCACTATACAATTTGGTTTGACGACATGACTCCAAACTATTCCAGTATTGTTTGTGCTGAGTGGCAGCCCAGGTGTCAATCTGAAGCTTTACCCAACACTTCGATATTCGAATAGCTGGCTCAGTGCCAATGAAGTCATGTGATGCTCCATTGCGAGCTAACTCATTAACCAATTCATTTCCAGCGATGGAAGAATGGCCAGGTACCCATACAAGATGAACAGCGTTTGCTGAATTGAGCTCCTCGATTTAAGTTCGACAAGCGATATCTACCTTCGGCCTAGAGTTGGCCGAAGCAAGTGCTTTAATAGCAGCCTGGCTATCTGAACAGAAGTATATTACTTTGCCCAGCTGCTGAAGTGTCGATTGCACGCCGCATATAAGAGCAAAGATTTCGGCCTGAAAAACGGTGCAGTGTCTACCAAGTAAGTAAGACTGATACAGCCTTAGCTCACGCGAATAAACACCAGCACCTGCTCGATCTTCAAGAAGGGAGTCCTCAGCGTAGCATACGATGCCGTCTGAAATACTTCTTTCCAGAAATCAAGTGTTTATTTTTATGTAAGTTTATGTCATACTGATCAACTTTGCCGAAGACACCAACTTCCTAAGTTATCGGGATTCTGAGATATGAGGTTTTGAAGATTTACTTGCTCACTAGCGCCGCCCAGTGGAGGAATTTCGAACTTCGCAACTCATCGTCAGTAAGTTATTGGCGTACCCAACAACTTTCCCGAAGACACTATCCTTCCAAATTATCAGGGTCTTGAGCTGTCGCATATCGTAACGTTTGCTTGACAACCTGATATGGTTCCTGTAGTGCAATTTAGCATCAAATTGTTGATGGTCCCTCTAGCGGCCAAATTGCCAACTAATCATATGAACCAAAGTTCTAAACGGTAGATCTTATCAAGCCCTAAAACTTTGCCGAAGAAAGTATTGCGTTAGCTTTTAACACACCCGAGATAATAGGCCACACCCCCAGAATGCCGAAATCCCATAAGCTCTTAGTCTCCTATTAAGCGGATTCCTATTGCGCCCCCCGACCAGTGATCTTATAAGAGTCTCGACTGTATTTGGGTTTTAGACCCCTAGTAGCACCAAAGGTTCGCCGGCATTGCCCGAAGCCCATACAAGCTTTCTTGATTCTGAACTCAATATGAGGTGTCCAGGAAAGCTTGGAATCAAGAATAACTCCAACGTACTTTACCTGTTCAATCACATCGATTTCAGAATCAAAGAGACGCAAAGGTCGAACGCCATCACGGTTTCGCCCTTTCCATAAAAAAGCAATAGATGTTTTACTCGGATTAACCGAAAGGCTATATTGGCGACACCAACCCTCAACTACTTGGAGAGCGTGCTGAAAAGGGTGCTGATGCACACACTAAAAATGTTAGGTATTCGTCGGCAAAACCATAAATGGAAAAACCGTTATTATTGAGTTGTCTCAATAGCGTATCTGCTACGAGATTCCACAAAAGCGGTGGCAAGACTCCTCCTTGGGGTCATCCACAAACACTTAATTTCCTAATCCCTGCTAGACGCAATGTCGAGAAGAGATATCGGTTTTTGAGCATTTGGCGAATCCAATTGAAAACCATTGGAGATATACCATGAACCGGTGCGGCTTCCAATATGGCATCGAAAGGCACGTTGTCAAAGGCACTCTCTATATCTAAGAAAACACCCAAGCAGGATTGCTTTTGAGCGTATGCCTTCTCGATATCGAAAACAATCTTGTGTAAAAGAGTCACAGTGGACTTACCAGATTGGTAGGCATGTTGGTTCACATGAAGAGGCACGTTGGCCAGATGAACATCACGGATGTGATGATCCACAATGCGTTCTAAGCATTTCAGAAGAAAAGAGGTCAAACTGATAGGTCTGAAACTCTTCGATTCTTCATACGACGCGCGACCCAGTTTCGGAATGAACTTCACAGTAATATCCCGCTAGAATTTGCGAATATACCCTGTAGCAAAACTGCAAACAAGTATTTTTTTTTCAAAACATGTTTGAAATAATCAAATCCCTTCTGAAGAAGCAAAGCTATTAAGTGCCTACTCAATCGATTCTATAGTTACAATACTCCGAGCCGAGGCCAGGGAATCATAACTACAAGAAAACACATCAGGTTCATCCGAAGAAAACCAGGGAAATGTGTGCTGAACAAGCATTCCCGAACTTCCTCATCAGAGGAAGTCAGATCGCTATTTGGCAATCGAAGTTCGTTCACTCGGAAATCCTTAGATTTCGCAAGGATTTTGTTTAACCGACTGACTTCACTCAAACTGGAAACATTTGTACAAAGGATTTTCCAGACCGGAGAGCTTTCCTGTAGGCCTTGCGAGTTGACCTGAAAGCCTCCGAACCAGCCGAACGTCGTCTGTTCAAACTTTTAAAATATATGGAAACTTTTCTAGAGGATTTTTTTTGCAGAAATTTCTGGAGGATGCTCAAGTGAAAGATCTGAATGAAAATTCCGAGGAAAATACTTGATGAATTTCTGAAACGATCTATGGAAGATGTTCTGAAGCAACTTTCAAAAGGACACGCGAAAGACTTTTTGAGAAAAGTCCTATATGGTTTTCTAAAGGAGTCCATGAAGTAATAGCGGATCGTAGAAAGCATTCCTGGCAAAATTTCTTAAAAATTCCCTGGCAGATTTTTTGAAGCATTTGATTTTGACTGAAAAAAGAGCGTGTCAATCAGAATCCTTCCTTGCGACTAAACGCTTAAATAATTTTGCACACTGGATGTGTAATCCTCACGCACTTTCCTTCATCGCTTGCAAAGATGGCAGAATGTGTGAAAAAAATGTGTAAGGCAAGCTCATTCTATGAGTTGATGGGACCTTACTCATTTTTGTGCAAGCCGTCTGCGGTTGACAAACGCTTGAAGAGAGGATTTTTGTTTACAAAGCAGAGTTAACTGCCATTGTGACTACTGTTGACTATAGATAGTAGAGTAAACTTACTTTACTCTACTATCTATACTGTTGACGAGCGCTGGTGAGCTGTTTTTTTGGCCGCTCAGCAGTAAAAGCACAATTATTTTGTGCTTAATCGTGTAAATCATTGTTGGTAGATCGATTACCAATAAATAAGCTCAAAAATATGTCGTTATGTGATCTGTGTTGCTGGATTATCACTTCCTTCTATACACGGTAAAAATTCTGCACGCTGGATGTAAGGGAAAAATCCTTTAACTATTCAACGTCCCAATCAACATGATTAGAAATTATTTTCCTTTTAAATCGCAATGCTGTAAGTTTTGATTTGAGAACCAAAACAAACCCACCGAAGAAATTAACTGAAAATCACTTAGATTTGCACTTATGTACAAAGCAATACAATCCAAAGTGAAAAACTGTTGATTTGGTAATGACGGTTTTGGGCTTAAAAGTAAATAAAAATGACAGGTGGTAGAAAGTGTTTCGCTTCGATTCGCACCTCATTATCAGATGTGAAGTAGTGTAGTGGTAATGCAGAAGACTGTTACTCTCAAGGCCCTGGTATCGAATCTTGGTGTTGCGGGGGTACACTTTGTTATTTTTTATTTTGAAATCAAAACATTGTCAACAGTGAATTGAAGTGCACTTCTAGTAAAACTGAAGAGGCATTGGTTGTTCTTTTTCGACTGATATTTAGATGATAACAAACTTTTCGGACAGTAGTGCGAATTCAAGCGTCAATCTGTTCATATCAGAGTGCAGATTTTTTACCGTGTAGTCTTGGATACCGGGTCTCCTGCCTACACTGAAATAAATTTTGTTGTGGAAACTACCGATTCCATAGTAAAATTACTAACCGTACCTATGATTCTCAACCGACAACAATTTCCAGTTAATTCTACTAAAACACTGTCAACTTAACTAACAGTGCAGTTAACATTACTAAAAATAATCTTAATTTAACAAATGAGCATTGTATTTTTAACCACACTGTGTTGTAAAATGCGTGTCCGGGAAAAATTAACAATGTTTTGTTGTTGAGACGACTACGCTTTTAGTTGAATTTACTACAATGCATTGTAATTTCAAGCATATTTCAGTTACCTTAACAGATTTTGTTGTCGGTTGAGAATCATAGGTACGGTTAGTAATTTTACTATGGAATCGGTAGTTTTCACAACAAAATTTATTTCAGTGTAGTACACACAAGATCAGGAGCGAACTTTCAAACTTTGGCGTTTGGTCCTCATCCGGTTTAACATACTAGACAGGAAGGCCGCAAGGAAGCGATAAGTTACAGCATTCTCGAGTTCCACAGTGAGCTCTAAAATCAATTTTAATATTGCTTTCATATATTTTTAAAGCAAGCGAAGCGTTTTCAGAATGTGTAACCTTCACACATTCTTCAAATCAGTCTGCAAACGCTTCGATGTGTGACAGTTACACAGACTGTTTTGATTCTCAGGCATCAACACAAAAATGTGTAAGGTCACTTTGCACAAATTTAGTGTGGTCTGGAAAATATGCACAAATGAGTGATCCTTACACATTTTTGAGCTGACCGATTTGAGCGTGTAAGTTGGAAATAACTGCTGCAACAAAACGCACCGTTTGCAAGACCCGCGCTGCGATCAGCGGCATGCAATCACTCACAAGACAACGATACACCGCCGGATGGTGTAGCGCACCCAGCCGTTCCAGCATCGCGGAATTGAGTTTGGACACAAACTTCCATAATTCTGCTCAGAATCAATAAAAACTTTCCATAGAACAAACATTCTCTCACCCGCGGAAGAACTATCCGGACGGCCAAACCGTCAGCGGGTATTCTTCATTACACCAACGACCTAACCTAACTTAAAAATGACTGACAACTTTCAGGTCATTTTGACAGATGTAACATGAGCATGAAAAGGACGACAACACGATCGATAAAGTAGAATATATGATCCGTCTTCTTCGTGCATGTGCGTGGTATGTCAAAATGACCTGAGAAGTGTCAAACGTTTTCATGGCTAGCTTTGTTGGTGTAATAAAGTATGAATAACCTCAATAAATAATTCACATAAATGCAGTTAGACCAAATAACCATCAAATGGCCATCAGACTGAATGGACATTACGCCGAAAAGTCATTCGAGCATGGACAACGGCTTCAAGATGCTTTTTATTACTGTCTGTGCAAGTGCTAGAATAGAAATCCACTGTCACCTTAGCCAAGAACCCATGGATGGGTGTCGAAGCGAAAGCTAATTGTGAATCATAATTACTCCTCCTGCCTTCGGGCTAATACCATAATTTTCCGTCTCATTAAATCGTCTCTAGTAGGTAGGCAGTAGCGATAGTCGAAGAGCAGCGCCGTTTTCCGGAGGGGGCTTGTCACACCATCATCATGGCAAGCAACCCGCACTAAGCGACATGCTAAATAGCACCGCGCTTCAAAAACGGGATGCCTGAAGCCGCTGAAACCAGAAGTCGTGCGCCAATCCCGACTCTCGGACTCGGATGAATCCTTTCCCAGTCCAGGTTCTCCACATCCCCCAGCACCACCGGGAGCACTATTAGGAGTGGTTAAACTAGTTATAAATATGAAATTTAAATCAAATGAATTGGAATAATAAATTTCTGGTAAGTACTCTCTTTAGGCCGCACTAAGCAGAAGTAAGCACTCCATTCTGATGATTCGTGCTGCCGGTGCTCTTTTTTCGGATTGGCAAAACGATTCCAATTGAATGGGCTTCCTTCCCTAACGGAGAAGGGACAGGGAACAGGACGGGAATCATCATCATTCGGCCGACATCATCACGACTGCTGTTGAAGATGAGCGAATGAACGAACGAACGCGCACCGCAGCCTGCTGCCTGAGTTGAAAGAAGCCGATCAAGACGTTTTGTCTGAGGTTTAGCATTCCCAGCAGCCTAGCGAGGGAAATAGTCGAAGCAAAGCAACCCAACCGGGAGAATCGCATGTTGCACATCCGTTGAAAGGCTGGTATGCAGCTGCGTTTTATTGTTAAGGATTTTCATGGATACTGGAAGATTTTTTAGCAATAAAATGTGTGTGTGTGTTGTGTTTTTCAGTCGTGGGAACTTTTCCCCTGGCTTGCTCGGAATTTTCCTGGTTATTTCTCCATTATTGCTCTGGAAATCACTGCATAAATACCTCGGAAATGCCCTTTAGGACATCTACTTTAGGGGTTCACCAAGAAGTTCTCCAGCAATAATGCAGGATTTTCATGGGATTTTGCAGGATTTTTCTGGAAAGGACTTACTTGAGCATATTTGTATGAGTTCCAAAAGCACTGGGAATTCCTCCAGGAGTTCTTCGGGAATTCATCGTGATGTTCTTTAAGAATACCTCTACGAGTTCCTAGGAAATTCCTCCAGGACTTTCCATGAAATCCTTCACGTGTTTCCTGGGAGTTTCTCGGAAATTTCTTCAGGAGCTATTCTGAAATACCTCCAGGAGTTCCCCAGGAATTACTTCAGGAACCATTCATAAAATCCTGCAGGAGTTCATCAGGAATTCTGCCAGAAGATCCCCGTGAATTCCTTGGAAGCCCACCAAGGATTTCTCCAAGAGTTCCCTGAAAACTCCTTCAGGTAGTTTTCCCGAGAGTGCCTCCAGAAATTCCACCAGGGCTTTCTCCGTAAATGCATCAGCAGAAATAACTGCTGATTTATCTATGAATTCATCAAGGGATCTCTTGGAGGCATCCTTCCGGGAGAATCTTTGAAGAACCTTCTGACGGGATGTTAATGATGAATATTGAATGAAATTTACTGAAAAAAAAGTTCTAAGAGTTTTGTATTTGACTTTTGCAGATGAGAAAATCGATGATGAGAAAGCAATATTTGCAGTCAAACTCATATGATAGTGATCGTGAGAATTTTTTATCTCAACTTTATGAAAACTTGTTACTATGTTCGTGCACTGATCACCGGCGTGAAGAAAACGGTGCACAGGTCTACTCCAGAAATTACTTAGAGAATTCGTACAGGAAATATTCCAAGAAATCCTCCAGGAATCTCTCCAAAAAATTTTCCTGAAAATAAAAATTTTAAAAAATTACTTCAAGAATTCTTGGAGGGGTTCCTCTAGAGTTCACCCAGAATATTGTTTAAAAGTTCCTACATGAACTCTTCCAGGAAGTACTCCAGGAATGCTTACAGATTTTTTTTTTCAAGAAATTCTTGTATAAATTCCTGAAAGTATTCTTGTAGGAATTCTTGGAGAAATTCCTGAAAGAATTCTTCAAGGAATTCCTGGAGGAATTTCTAGAGAGATTCATGGTGGAATTATTGAAAGAAGTCTTGGAGGTATGTATACCTGAAGAAATTCTAGGAGGGGAATTCAGGAAGGGATTTTTGGTGGAATTCTTTGGGGACGTGTAAGGATTAAATGAAATACGTCCAGATCCGACTATTACGTCCTTTATTCTGTCATAATGTACAAACTAAATCTATCATAGCCTACTACAGTTCGGCCATCTTGACATTACACATCGTCCTCGATGTGATTCACCAGCTTCTCGTCAGTTTCCGTCAAACTCCAACACGGTAACATACTATCCGATGTTGTTATGCGCCGTTTTTTTAAGAATACGCTCTGTTTCTCCGTTGACCAGTTACAGCTTCATTACAGCTAGTTCCTTCTGTTCCATAACTCCTCTCGCAGACTTTCCAGCTCGAGAGTAATGCGCCGTATTTACGCTTCTTCCAACGTCCCTTCTCAAACTTCAACATTTCCTTCATCGATCAGTTCTATTTTCGATTTCGCTTTCTTGTTGGGGATTGTTTCACTATCTTCTGCAGTGGCAAGCAACTCAAAATTTGGATCCAACGGCTTCGAATACGGGTAGTATATCCCACTTCTGAATTGTAAGGATTAAATGAAATACGTCCAGATCCGACTATTACGTCCTTTATTCTGTCATAATGTACAAACTAAATCTATCATAGCCTACTACAGACGTTTTCCTGGAAAAAATCTTGGAGGATTTCATGAAAGAATTTTTAGTGGAGTCCCTGCGGGAATTTCTGTAGGCAAATCTGGAAAAATCCCCGGATGAATCCTGGGAGCAATCTCGAGATAAATTCTTGGAGTAATTGCTAGAGTTATTGTTGAGAATTCACCCGAATAAATTTATGGAGGAACTTTTGAAAAAAATCCCGGAGGAGTTTTTGAAGTAATGCCAGGAATAATTACTGGAGGATTTCCCGGTGGATCCTGGAGGATATTTTTAGAGATATTCCTGGAAAATTCCTGGAAGGGATCTTGGAGAAAATTCTTGGCAGAAGTCTGGGAGGAGTTCGTGGAGGAATTCCTGTAGGAATTGTTGGAGGGATTGTTGGAAGAATTTTCGACAGAGATCTTCGAGAAATATCTGGAGGAATGCTTGGGGGTATTTCTGGTAAAATTCCAATAATGATTTCTGCAGAAATTGCTAGAGAAAGTTTTGGAGAAATTTTTGAAGAGTTTTGTGGAGAAATTTCTTGAAAAAAACCTGACGATATCCCTGGAGGTATTCTCGGTGCAATTTCAATAGGAGTTCCTTCAGGAATCCCTGGAGCAATTTTCAAAGGAGTTTGTGGAGGAATTTCTGTAGGAATTCCTTAAGGACTTTAGGGAGTATTTTCTGGAGTAATTCCTGAAGTAATTCAAGAAGGAATTTACGGTAGAATTCCTGGAGTACCGTAAAGCAATTTCTGGAGGAATCCTTTAGAAATTAATGAAGAATTTTCTGGAGGGATTCCTTGGAGAATTCCTGGAGGTATTTGTGGAGTGATTTCTGGAATATTTCTTTGAGTAACTCTTGTAGAAATTTTGGAGGAATTTGTCATGGAATTTCTGGTAGAGATTCGTGCAGGAATTTCTAAAGGAGTTCCTGGAATAAAATTTCATGGATGGATTTCTCCAGAAATTCCTCCAAGTATTACTTCATGAATTCTCACAGCAAATATTCCAGGATATCCTCCTGAAAATGAAAATGAAAAAAAAAATAACTTCAAGAACTTCTCGAGGACTTCCACCAGAAAATTCTTTGAAAGTTCCTACATGAATTCTTTCAGAAAGTACTCTAGGAATTCCTCCAGGATTCATGGAGAAATTCCTGAAAAAAAAAATCATCTGGATTTCTTTTTGGATTCTTGGTGGATTTCTTGAAAGAAGTTTTGGAGGTATTCCTGAAGAAATTTTTGGAGGGGAATTGTTGAAGGGATTGTTAGAGGAATTCTTAGCGGATGTCTTCCTGGAGAAATTTCTTAGAGAAAATTCTTGGCAGAAGTCTGGGAGGAGTTCCGGGAGAAATTCCTAGAAGAATTCCTGTAGGAATACTTGGAAGATTTTTTGCCAGAAGTCTTTGAGAAATTCTTGCAGAATTTTTTGTTTGAATATCTGGAGGAATGTTTGGAGGTATTTGTGGATAATTTCCAATAATAATTTCTGTAGCAATTACTACAGAATTTTTTGGAGAATTTTGTAGAGCAATTTCTTGAGAAAACTCTGTCGAAATCCCTGGAGGTATTCACGGAGCAATTCCAATAGAAGTTCCTGGAGAAATTCATGAAGTAATTCCAAAAGGAATTCCTTAAGCAATGTTTGGATAAATTTCTGGAGTACCCTAGAGCAATTGCAGGAAGAATCCTTGAGAAATTCCTGGAAAATTTTCTGGAGTGATTTCTGGAGTATTTCTTGGAGGAGTCCTTGTAGAAATTCTGGAGGAACACTTTAAGGGATTTCTGTAAGATTTTTTTTGGAAAACTTCCTGAAGGAATTTCTTTAAGATTTGTAGGAGAAATTCATATCAGAATTTCTCAAGGTTTTTCTGGGAGTACTCGTGGAGGAATTATGGAGGAATTTCTTGAGAAATTTCAGGAGGAATTCCCGAAGAAATCCCTGAAGGAATTCGCAGAAGCATCCCAGGAGCAATCCTAGGAGTAATTGCAGGAGGAATTTTCAAAGAATAACCTGGAGAAATTTTTGGTAGAACTCTTAGAAGATTTCTTGAAGGAATTGCTTGAATAACTCCTGGAGGAATTTCTGGAGGATTTCCTGGAGCAACTCAACAAATCGAAACATACCATTTGTGTTTAATTTCAATATGTACAATGTCCAATTTTTGTGGAGCGGACCTGGTGTGATGGTTAAAGCACGTGACTATCACGCCGCGGACCTGGGATCGAATCCCACTCCTGACAAACTCACAAAATGTGAGTTCTTCCTTTGGAAGGGAAGTAAAGCGTGGGTCACGAGATGAACTAACCTAGGGCTAAAAATCTCGTTAATACAGATATATAAAAAAAAATGTCCAATTTCAAATAGAACCCTTGAAAAAGACGGCATAGCCCATCGAAACGTCACGTCGGGCATAGAGAACATATGTCGTTCAGATTGCACACCGAAGACTGCAAGGCCGAGAGAAACCCTCAAGTCCAAGAATCAACAGTCGATAGCATCCACAGAATCCAATAATTATATTCGGCGAGCATTCGCCACAATGAAAATGTGCTGAGATATACAGATTCTACGATCCATACTGCACACTACTATGAAAATTATTAGTATGCAAAATGAGGGGTAAAGTAGTTAAGTAATGATTGCAATCTCTTATTGCCAACAGCCCACGGAGTTCAATGCATCTGCACAAGCTCATCCGGATGTTGAGGAATTGTTAGGAAATCTTTATTTTTGGCATAGGGGTTCGCGCATAGGTGCGTGGATGCCAGGCGTAAAGTGAGAGATTGTGTGACGATTACTGTGAAACGGCACAGTTCGCTTGTTGCATAACTTGTAGGCGTTATATATGATTGATTTACAGAGTGCTGTAGAGTTGGAAGGAAGGGAAACGAGTTTTTCTTTTCAATTCGTTTCTGATTCTAGCGATGGTTATGAACATACGTTTACACATGAGTAGTATAAGTAGGAGGAAAGAGACGAGCCAAGGATTGAGCCCAGGACCCTGCATATGAATCAGAAGCGGTAGCCACTAGACAACCAAGCTCGTCTTCCAGATGTAATGATTGTAAAGTTGTACAAAGAACTGGGATAAAGCTTATACATATTGAGTAAAGGAAGAATGGAATAAATATGAATTCGTGTCATAATTCGCGTACTGCATACCACCCTTAATCCACAATCCAACCGACTGCGTTTCTGCAGCGAATCTCGGGTGCGAGATGGAAGCCAAAGACCGCCGGCCGTCGCAATTCATCCCGAAGTCGTTTTGCATCTTTCTGGGATAAGACAACTCCTCGGCATGAGCCAGCAATGGAGCAACTACCGTTAGGAGGAGCCTCTTCTCCACCAGTGGAGACTTGACATGATCGGTGCGCTGCGCCAGCCTGCTTAGCTTACTTTGTGGAAGTCCCTCCTCATCATGTGCAATATTCACATAATTAAGCGCTTCGGGTGCAATTTAGGACTGATTGCGCACAGGATCCCCGATCCGGACGACACGGCCGAGGCACCCAATATGTTCCGCCACACCGCGACCGCTTCGGGGATCCGTACGCGTCCCACAGATCAGCAGTTAGGGCTCGAGCTCCACCGGTGATTGTCAGTTAAATGAAACCATTCTGATCTGTCGTCGGAGATAAATCCATCCCGAAAAGTGATGCCCCCGGACCGACAAGGGCTCAAACGCTGCTGCTGCTGCGGAGAGTTACAACGTGCCTAATGAAGGTTAAATTCCGCGATTCCTGATTCTAGTCATCGCCATCGCTCGGTTTGCTGGGCATTACAATATGAAACCCGTGGACTGATGAATGGCAAATTTTTCCGGTTAATTAGATTTAAACGGGCCGATTCGCGCTGCGCTCGCTGGGGTGGATGGAAAAGGTCGAGCGGATAATGACCCGCAAGTGCGGCTAGATAGCAAGAATCTGCAAGACGTGAGGCGCCCCCTACAGTGCCTTATATGGCAGGTTATTAAACTGATTTGGTCGGCGGGACGAGTGATAGTCACGAACGAAGAACGGGAATAGGTTAACAGGAAAATTGCACGCGAATTTTGACGTATTTCAGTCGAAATGAAGCTGATGGGTTGATTCTAAGTAGGCATTGATCTGTAACTGGAGAACGGATAAGTCATGGCTTGCTTTGAGGTGGGAAAGTTTTCCGTTGGACACATACCGTACAAGTAGGACTTGTTCGGCTAAATGAAGCATTTCCATCATCCTAATGGCACTTGCTCTAAGCAGGAGGATGTACTATCGAAGTGGACAGCTGTGCTCGTCGTCCGTTCGATCTTCTCCACGGGTCAAGTCCCAGAGGCCTATCCAGCTTGTCGTTGTCAGTACACTTATTGGTTTACAAGCGTGCCGATTTTGAACAGCTTTACAACATGACCGCTGATGACGCAAGAACAGTTCCAGTTGATTTGGAAAAGTCATGTTTACCCAAGTTCTGCACTCAGTTTCACAACACTCCGGTGATTTAGAAACATGGACCACCTTGCGGTCCAACCAGTAATAAATATGTTCAAAATTATTGATCTCCCCGTGAAGGGAAAGTCATTTGCAGTGCCTGCTGCGTTTACAGTCTAGCAGCATCTAGCTTACTTCGATTACCATAAAGTACTCGAACAGCACCCAGGAAATGAGTGGTGCACCATTAGCTCAAAGGTTGCTGTTTCCCGATCCAAAAACAACGCCTACTTTCCAGTTGCCCATGTTCTCATTATAAAGCACTTTCGGAGATGACCTACTGCGCCGCGCCTCAAAGCACATAATCACATAAAACGGAACCCCCTCTGGATTGGCGACCGCCGCTGCGCCACCGTCGGTCATCATCCGCACGGGGCGCGTTTGTTGAAGTGCGAAATATCAAATTATAAATCACAATTCTGCTCCCTGTCTCTGGTCCGCCTCTTGCATCTATTGCGCGGAACGGAATCCTAGGATTCCGTTACGGCGACGACTGCGATCAGGATCTGCCTCGGCCGGCAAGGGGGAGTCGTAAATAAAGTTGTGTATCCCCATATGGGGTCCGTGACCGCGCAGCAGCAGCTGGGAGCGTCGATCGCGACCGAACTGCTGGCTGGTGCTGCTCCTAGCTATCATTATTGGATGAGCCGAAAGCACGAGCGATGAAATATTATAATGAAATATTGAAATATTATGCAAATGCTTCAGATGTGGCTGGCAGCCAACGCGCGCGTTGTTGGTTTCCGATTGCAGTCCGGCAGCCAGTGTTGAGAATACTCACTTGCAAGAGTGATACTCACTTGCTTCTATCTCAGCCCAGAAGCATGCTATCAAAAAATGATGTTTGAAGGGCTTTTAGATTGTAGTTTATTCTAAAAGTTTGCCGAATAAAGTAAAGATCGCAGACGCATACCAAAGTAGTGAGAGAACTGTGAGTACAAGGTGAGTAAAATTCGTGTAATTCATACTCACCTTGTGCTCACAGCTTTCTCGCAGTTTTGGTATGGACCTGCGACATTTACTTTATTCGGCAAACTTTTAGATTAAACTACAATCTAAAAGTTCTTCAAACATCATTTTTTGATAGCATGCTTCTGGACTGAGATAGAAGCAAGTGAGTATAACTTTTCGCTTGTGAGTATTCCCAACACTGCCGGCAGCCAGCGGTCAATGGAACAGGTCGTGTGAATCCGGTGAAATTTTTCGCGCGTTCCAGTTTAGCTCTCAGAACATCGCATGATTTTTATCAGTGACATATGTGCTGATTTAATTTACTTAAGATAATGCTAGGTATTAACCATTTGATTTAACGTTTCTTGTCAGATTCGTGCTGGGGTCAAAAAAATGCAACAATTGCTTATTTCTTGAACAATTCCTTGTCTGAGTTTTCAACGCATTTGATAGAAACTCTCTCACGAGGAAATGAGAAGAGGATTTTAGTCTAATCTAGTGTACACATACACAGTCATCCATTGAAAGAATCCTGAAAAATGATAGAATCTACTAATTCTATCATTTTTCATGTCATTATTAATGTTTGCAGTGCATCGGAAATGCATTATAAACATTAAAACGGCCAGGCCTACTGTGCAGCGTTATTGATTTAAAAAATAACCAAATAATCCACATTGCGGTGATAGCGCCTTTCTCGTGCCTTCAAAACCCCATTTTCAACAAAACTCAAGCAACATGTTGATGAATATCGCCCTTTCATACGTTTAACAAAAATCCATTCCATGATACCAGAAATTAATATCGTTTATCTGGCTTTTGATGTTTGAGCCTTAAACTATTAAAAAACCGCAATTCTTAAATTTCAGCCGTCATTTTGGATTTAAGTCCGCCATCTTGGAAATTTTGGTTGCCATTTTGGATTCCAGACTTCTTCCCCATACCAGATATATCCCATATTGCAAGATTCTAGAGCTTTAAACTCCATTAAATAGCCGCCATTTTGGATATTCCGGTCGCCATTTTTTACCTCCGAACATTTTCTACACATAATCAAATATACCCATATTTCATAATTTTGGAGCCTTAACCTCCATTGAACAGCCGCCTCTTGAATTATGAGCGCCATCTTGGATATTCTAGTCAACCTTTTTGAACTCCGGGCATCTTCTCCATACCAAATATAGCCATATTGAATGGCTGTAGAGCCTACAAATTCATCAGCCGTTATTTTGAGTTTTGAGCCTCCATCTTGGATTTTAGATCGCCATCTTGGATATTCTGGTCACCATCTTTGGACGTATGGCATCTTCGCCACACTAAATATACCCATATTGCAAGGTTTTAGGGTCAACAACTCAATTAAACAGCCTCCATCTTCAATTTGGAGAAGCCATTATGGATTTAAGACCGCTATTTTTTTATATTTTTTTCGTCATTTCTGGGCTCCAGACATCTTCCCCAATCCTCATACCAAATATATCTATGTAGCATGGTCTAGGGCCTAAAACCCCATTAGACAGCCACCATCTTTACTTTAAAAGCAGCCATTTTGAATTGTAGATCGCCATCTTGGATATTTTGGTCGTTTTTTTACTATAGAAAATTTTGGGCTGACATCGTGAAATTTCTGGTCTTCAGAGTTGATTTCCGCACAAAATTTTCCAACCATTCTAAAGGCTACAAGAAATGCAGCAGTTTGATGTGTCGCATGATGGGGCTTGGTTTAGTTTTGGGTAACTCTCGCTGAGACCGTCCCACTATTTACACCATGTCTTCAAAAATGTTTAAGATGGCGATTTTCTGAAAGTCCTCCCCAAAAAAGTAAGGAAAATGAATTTGGTTAATCAAATTGGTGGACCCCCCGTTAGTTAGAGCCACAAGCATTTTGGTGAACCCCTCGATTTTGGTCAATTGTTGGCTCATTTAAACCGTTATAACTCGAAAGTTTCGCCAGAAACCACTTTTAAACTATAGGTTGTTGGAAAGAGAAAAGATAGAGGTACTCTTTGCAGTTATAAAAAGTTTGGTCGGCCATATTGATTTCGGCCGTCATCTCGAATTTATGTACCAAAACATTTTTTTCACCATGTTGGCAACCACCGATTTTCAAATTTCTTGCGTCAATCGAAAGCTGGGACATTTTTACACAACATATCGAAAATTTAGAGATGTATTTTTTTCCCATCAAAAGTTATCTGCACTTTTGTAAATCATGACACGTTTTCTCCATACATTTCCATGCGCACCGGCAATGGCACGCAACAGCATCAAAGTTGGCGCCTGCTTGTATACACAAACGCACCTGCTGCAAAATTAGGGCAAATCGGAGGATCGTTCTCATTTTTAACTGTTTCTCAACGATGTGGGAATTGCTTTTTAAACTTTTTTGGTGTTTTGAAAAGCTGAAACTTTCAACTTTTCATTAGTGGAAACAGATTTAGAAAGAATGTTCGTAAACATTGTGAAAAAAACGCTGCATTTATGTAAATAATCGGCACCTGGCCCAGTGCGCAAAAGTGGCATGATTCACAAAAGTGCAGATAACTTTTGATAGGAAATAGATACATCTCTAAATTTTTGATATGTTGTGTAAATATGTCCCCGCTTTCGATTGACGCAAAAATTTTGAAAATCGGTGGTTGCCAACATGGTGAAAAAACAGTTTTGGTATAAAAATCCAAGATGGCGGCCAAAATCAATATGGCCGACCAAACTTTTTATAACTGTAAATAGTAGCCCTATCTTCTCTCTTTTCAACAACCTATAGTTTTTAGGTGGTTTCTGGCGAAACTTTCGAGTTATAACGGTTTAAATGAATCAACAATTGACAAAAATCGAGGGGCCCGCCAAAATGCTTGTGGCTCTAACTAACGGGGGGTCCACCAATTTGATTAACCAAATGCATTTTCCTTACTTTTTTGGGGAGGAATTTCAGAAAATCGCCACCTTAAACATTTTTGAAGACATGGTGTAAATAGTGGGACGGTCTCAGCAAGAGTTACCCTTTATATACGGCCAGTTCTACCAGTGCTGGTCCTGATCACTGGAATGGCCATAACTCCGGAACACCTAGACCTATCCGGACCATTTTCGATAGCAAACAATGCGGTAAAATTCTGGTTTGATTCAAGCTATAATCCGAAAAATCGGCCAATAGAAAGTGCCTTAGAAGTGAGTGAACTTATTTTGCGCACAGACATACATACATACACACATACAGACATCATCTCAATTTGTCGAACTGAGTTGATTGGTATATGTGACTTGGCCGCTCGGAGGCCAAAGTTCAATAGAGTGAACATATAGCCTTTCAGTACACTTTGGTGTACCAGAAAGGCAAAAAAAATATAACATTAAGTGGGAATATCTCGTACCAACGACTCATTTTTGTACATAACAATGAGAAAAATCGGTGAGAGTGACGCAGCTAAGAAGGTTAACCGTTATGTGTCGGACAAACTTTTTGCTTCTTTCGACACCGTGCATTTTAAATGGGCGCTGGGTACCCGGGTACCCTGTCGGCCACATAAGGGTTCACGTCACTCCTAGGTCCTCGGGTTCCTGGGATGGGAAAACAGGTATTAGCTCTGTGTCCTGGCCCTCACGCCCAGGCTTAAGCGCCTTTACTCGCTCTCTGAAATGAAACAAAATACGGGTTTCTGGGAGTTGAGGAGATAGCGTTAGCGTTAGCGTTAGTGTTAGCGTTAGCGCAGTTACGGTATACTTCGTAGATTGGATACTAACAACATTCATGTACCTTTTGCTAATCTTGCTCGGATTGCTTTTCGGAACAAGGCCGGGGAGTTAACTTTGCTGCAATCTTATGCAAGAATACCAAAAGCACAAATGTCATTATTCCCGCCCACGCCCATCTTTATCGTAACTTGGGATAGGGGAAGGAAGTGTTGATGTAGCACTCATTCAAGAGGCCTCCGACTCAGTGACACTCCCATAAATACAACGGAGTGGGTGGTTGGGAGATGTATTATGTAGGCCAAGGATTCGCCTGAAAAGCTGGCGATGGACCCACGGCATTGGTTGTTCACTTGCTTGAAATTTAATCTTTTGAAAGCCGGCCATCAAAAGAGATTTTTTTCTATTTATTGTTTAAATAATTATGTTTCTGCTCAGTGGCCCTAGCAGATCCGATCCCTCCAGGGTCATCGAAACTTTGTAATCAATGTTTTAAACGCGAGGAAAAAAATGGCGACTTGAGACATAACAAAATAAAAAAAATAAACAAAAAATCGCGTTAAACAACAAAAAACATCTTAAATTAACAATATCTAAATGTGATATTTCAAGATCAAACGAATAGCTTGCTGCTTGGTTAGATCTTACGTGTACTGAACATTTGTTTGTACTTGTGTTTAAAATGCACTCCGAACATCAGTATAGATTTGTGTGTTGCGGTTCAAACACCAAGTCGGAGTACAGGCAGAGTTTAAATACAGCAGTACTTAGTGAGTGCGGTGTTCGTTTGAGAAGACTGGTGCGGAGTGATAAGTATGCAGTGCAGAGAACAATGAATAGTGAAAAGTAAGAAATTGAGTAGTGATGAATAAGCAATGAAAAGTGAGCAGTTATATGTAAGCAGTGTAGAGGGAAGAGTAAGAAGTGAGCAGTAAGCAATGCAAAGCAGTGAGTAGTGAGAAGTTAGGAGTGAGCAGCAAAGAGTAAGAAGTGAGGTGCTATAAGAAAAGAGTGAGGAGAGAGAAGTGAACTGTGAGGAATGTTATGTGAAGTTGTGCGGTGTAAGATGTTAAGATATGAATGAAGAGAGAATAATGAGTGAGCTGTTTGAGACGTGTAAGTATCGGGTCAGCCAATCGGGAGCGTCCAAGAGACTCCCCAACTAAACTGCCTCAGGGTCGGCACGCCTACCGTTAATTTATCGCGGGACAGGGAAATTTCACACTAGACCCAGGAAAACCTCAAGCACTTCACTAGTCAAAACTCCCACTTTATTCTATTTTTCTTAACCTTTATTCTGACACAAGTTTGGCCTACTCCTTATCCTGCACTTCTTCCCACTTTCTTATGCGCTAATCTGACCTTTTTCTCTTCGTCGGGGCCCCTCTGCTCCTCACCAACCACCTGACCACGCTTTCCTCGCAGCCTGGTAACGGCCGCCGATGTTCTCCGTTGGTTCTTCACGGCTTCGGCCACGTCTGTCCACTTCCTGCTTCTGCGATGGCTCTAGGGGTTCTCGCTGCAGCTTCCTGGGACCTTCCCACGCGTCCTAGGCTACCGACATTGGCGGATCGGTCTTCGGCCAACAACGATGCCGGAATTCACCCGGAATGGGGCACTAGGACAACGTAGGGGCGGTAATAGAAATGTGGTGGTTTCTATACCAAAACGGCGGGGTCCTGATGTCCACTTTCCGCTCACTTCTTCCTCCTCTCTTTCCACTCTTTCCACTATAACTTCTGTCTTACTTAATTTGCTCACAGCTTCAAACTTTTCTTCGAACTTATCTCTGGGACTGTCTTTAGGCAAGTGAGCGAGTGGAAAGTCAGTATTGGCCTTCAAGATTCTTGACCTGAGCCATCGGTCATTACCCTTTCATTCGGGTTTGTTGCAATGGCTCCTATTTCACCCTCCTAATGGCCGCCTGAATGGGCCGCTCGAAGACCTCTGGTGGTGGGTTTCTAAAGCTGGTAGGTGGTGGTGGCCAGGGTGGTTTCGCCTACTAGTGCCCTACTCGTATGCCAGGTGGGTCAGCTAGGGAAAAACCTGAATATCCAACACAAAATCTTCCTGTCTTTAACACATTTCCGCACATTCAAATACAAAATCCCTTCAACACAACCAATTAACAAACCAAACACTTACAGACGTGAGGAGTGGGTGAGGAACAAGCAGTGCAGAGTGAGCATTGAAAATTAAAGAGTGAAGAATGTAAATCAGTGAAAATTTAGCACTATGGCATAAGAAGCAGGGTCAGAAGTGAGAAACGAGCGGTGAGGAAAGATACAATAAAATTGGAGAACGTCGAGGGTGAAGCAGTGCTAACTGAGAAGTGAGCAGTGAGGACGTACACACTTAGTTGAGCTCGGCCAATTTTCATTCTTTTGCCGAGAATCGCACAGCCGAGTTCTCGGCAAACTAAATTTTACTGAAATATCGGCAAAAAAAAACAATTTTATTCATAGCAGAACCTATGGGTGCCGCTGGGATCAAACTTAAAAAACGTCAAATGTTTAGCCGAGATTCAGCAAATGAACTTTAACCGAGATTTGCGTAGCCGATCTCGGCATTCTCTTTTAAGTGTGTAGAAGTTAGAATTTAGGGGTCATAACTGAAGAGCGGGAAGTGAGCAGTATAAAGTGGGGTGAGAAATTAGTAATGCGGAATGAGTAGTGAAAAGTGAAGAGTGAGTGTTTAAGTGTGAAGCAACTAATACAGCTACCTGGCACCACAACCACCTAAAGTTTTGATGGAAAGGTCTAAAATATGCTTCAATATGTTTCGTCAACGATACAATAGCTCGTTTTCAAATATTGCATCCCACTTACCTTTACTTATCGAACTCGAAATACAAACTACCGATCGATGAGGCATGCTTGGATATATTGTTGGACATATTCCTGGCCGACCACCGTTCAATGGGATCTTGGATCATTATTTCCATACAAAGTAAGCTCAGAGCAGCGTAGCTCCCAGTCCAAAAGGAGGAGGAAATTTTTGTCAGTTAATCAACCGTTCACACGGCTTATTAGATGACATGGAACATTTCACGCACCTGACTTCGAAAACCGCCCGAAAGCGGCCGCAAAAACTTCCGAGTCATTCCGCACAATGAAGCGACCGAACCGGGTGAATTCCACTGCAGCATCCTTCCTGCGAGCTGGCTGGCTGGCTGGCACTTGAAAGCCGGGGGCGATGATCATTATGAGTGCATGAAGAGGGAGAAAGATCCTTGTGTCTTTTGGCTCCCGGGGCGTGTTTTTTAAACTCTACTCATGAGGGCATAATAATTGAGTCTTCTTTTCTCCACTCCCGGGGCTCTTTCTTTGATCTGGAAAGTTTCGTGCGATCTGGAGATCGTCGTCGTGCTTTTTTTTTGGTAGCATCATCATTATCGTTCAAATTTCCTCCCAAAGTCCTCCTCATGAGAAAATTAGTTTCTTTTGTGGCTTATCGTTACTCTTTTCCTACATACTCTGACCGGAGCCGGTGCGGTGTGCCTTGGCTGGTGATGTATAGGGTTATTTTTCCAATTCATTCCCGGACGACCGGTGCTCCTTCTATTATCCCAAAGAAGCGCTTCTTCGGGGAGTTTTTGTTCTGGGCAAGATGAGAGCAGATAGGAAGAAAATTAAAATTCGAAACGCTTATTACGATTAATTGGGAAGATTTCAGGGTCTGGAATCTAACCTTGGTTTGTTCGCCTCCGAGGCCCCTGACTTTGACATCGCGGCTTCTCAACAAAGTACCCCGAGAGCTCATCAACATTCAGATCACCGCAAAGTGGAACGCAATCCTAGGAAAATTGCCATCACATGGCAACCTCTTCAACTCGATCGTAGTCGTCTTCGTCGGTCGTCCGTCGCTCGTCATCGTTTCAATCGCAGTTAGCCGCGCGCCGATCGCATCGCTAGAAAAAGAGACAACGGTTGCAGTTGTAGTAGGCGGTTTCCATATCAACCTCTCTCTCAGGGCAGAACACGGGAAACTATAACCTGGAACAAAAGTGCCGTTCCAAAGGGCAAAATCGGTTTAAGAAAGTAATTGCATATTTGCTCATATTTTGCTTCGTTGCTTCTTTTCGCTTTGCTCGTTACATTTTAATCTAGATAAAGAACCATTGCACCGTTTGTTTGCGAGTGTGTCGGTCAGGCCGGGTCCGCAGAAATAACCGTGGCGAAGTGAGGTGCGAAAACTTCTTTACTTCCATAAGCCGCGGCAAGAGGAAAATCAATTTCAGCCTGCTTCGATCCTTGACTAATTCCCAATCGTAAACCCTGATTCGGTGCGGGGCCGGGATCGCAGCAACCGCCGCCGCCAAAGCCATCCCGATCAAACAACGCAAAAGCACTTTACCGCCTACTTGGATCCGCCGTCGTCCGTGTGTGAGGTCCCTCGCGCGTTCCAGTTTCGAGGCCGTCCGCCCGCCCGCAGCCTGGCAGGACCTTATGGGTGGACTTGCGCGAGTCAGTCTCCTCTCACCTCGCATGCCATTATTTATTACCGCAATCCAGCAAGGACCGAGTCTTGGGCGAGATATGAAATTTACGATTTCATTAAGTTTTAATTAACTTTTTCCCCCGACAAGAGCCGTCCTATAGGCTGTGAACACCAACGGCGGTAGAAGCAAACTGTCAAATTACAACCGATGACAAGTTGGATTTTGAGGCTAGACTCCCACCACACCGAGCGTCCATCGAACCGACAACGTTTGTAAATTACTCAAATTATCGATTCTTCTTCGGAAAGGCTGCGCGGGAAAATTACCGAGACATGGCTTTCGCGTGGTCGAAACAATTAGTTTTCTATTACTGGTGCCACACGATTGCCACGATTCGCTGTTTGATAGGATGGGAGTTGATGCTGAGTTCAAATTATAATAAAGTTTCAACCATTTAAATAGAAGAATGATGAGCAGTTTTACATTGTTCTTATCTCGATTGTGCTATGCTTGTTGTTAATTGGTCGAACGGTTCAGGAAGCGACAGCTTCATTTAACCGCTTGTTCTACGTAGCCAATGACAAGCTATTGGCAGTGACTTGAAATTGTCTGCTGGTCGTTGAACCCAACCCATTGAACAAGCTAAAAGAAAATCGAGTTAAATACTGAGTCTTATAAGCATGAGCATGAGCTTGAGCATAGATGATCGCACAATTCGTAGTTGCTACTCCGTGATTGACCAGAGCAATCAAAATTGCACAAGGATCCAATGAATAGGGCTTGGGACTAGTTCACTTTTCTCAATGTATGTACACAGTTCGAGAGCTCTCAACTTTAGTATGGTCAATAACGGCGCTGGCCACGTCCTTGCGGTCATCGAGGATGGGAGGGAATGTTAGTGAAGCAAACGTTGTTATAAAGACCGCGAATCGCTGCATCTCCACATTTGTCCCAGGAAGGAATTTGTGTTAGTAGGATAGGGTACATTGTCAATCTGGGAGTCACCTATGGTTGGTGATTTGATTTGACATTGGATCAATAACTTTCGCGCACAATCGTCCACTTTTCTATACGAAAAAATATCTAATAAAAATCCAATAAAAGAAATCCTGTCGCGCGTCTCCACCCCATCAGGGAGCAGAAGCTTTAAGCCCATTCCACGCAGGAATAAATTGAACGCAACAAAGGACACATCAATAAACCAAACCAAATTCATTTACAACATGGTACAATACAATACTAAATGCTAAACACCTGCGCATCTAATGGTTTCGTTTTCGCGTGAGACAATTGCGAATGCGAACGATCAGGAACGATACATGCACAGCAAAGAACAACACGATATTCTCGACCATTTTTCCTCACTTAATCAATCCAAAAATAAAATCTTATCGCGCGTCTCTACCCCAATGTGAAGTAAAAGTCTTTAGTTCAATCCACACAGGAATGTACTGAACGCGACGCTTAGTTTAGCTTATATTTACTGAATAAAGTATCGTAGTATCATGATTCACTTTGGTCATATAGCTTATTGATTTTGAACCATGCCCTGAAGACTTTTGCGCTATTGTTCGCTTCACGCGGAAAGCGAACAATGCAATGGATCATCTACGTCAGATGATCGGTCAATGTTTCTTCTCAAAACGTAATATAGTCTGCAAAAAAAGAGTCAACGCCGTTGCTTGAAGTGACGGACTATACCAAGTGTGCTTTTTAGAGAATACAAAAAAGTCTACGGACTATCTTAGTCATGTTATTTTGCAACGAACATTCACAATAAAATAATAGCATGAAACGAGCTCACCCCTTTATGTGTCTCCATTGCTATTTGTCTGTGTGTACTGAATCAAGCTTGGGCCCGAAAGATTTTGTTTCCACCGGAGAAGCGTGCTGCCAAATATACTCTCGAGTTAAATACTGGGTCGAATGAATAAAATAGTAAACTTGAGCATGAGTTTATTCTCTATAGTCATGTTCAAAGGTCAAAGTTGCTGCATCCTGCTCTTATCCATTTGTTGAGGAATAGGTAAGAGCAGGATGCAGCAGCTTCGACCATGTTCAACCTACTCCATTGAACAGGACTTATATTTTTGATAGTTAATACTATTTGTGGGACACGTTCGTATGTATAGACACGTTTTCATTTATTTATTTATTTATTTATTTATAACTAGCTGTACCCGGCAAACTTTGTCTTGCCTACTGTGTTTTTTGACGTTTCAAGTTTCTAGCCAAGACCAAGTCCCCGGTCAAAATGTATGGAAGTTCAATTTTAAAAACGCTCAATTTTTCCATGTTTTTTGCCTCATAAACCTTCCTTGGGTGAAAACTAACAGAACAAAACTAAGACGACCAAAATCGGACCTTCCGTACGCAAGTTATGCGCGGTCCCACGTATGCCACTGCATTTTTATATATATAGATAAAGACAGGATTCGATGAAAAATCCTAAGGATAATTCGGAATCGGGGTGAAATATTAACAAATTCGTATAAAAATGGGTAGTACTGTAATAATCTTAACTAATTCGACAAATACTAGTAAACTCTGGAGAAAATTTGTGACCTCAAGACCTCTTTCAGTGACTACTACCTTCTTCTGAGATTTTTTTAGGGATATGCGAGTGTACTGAATTCTTCCTGCCCAAGCAACATACTTGGACATTAATAAGTTCCTGTAATTTGTATGCAACTATGCAACTATATTGAAAGTTATGCCATTTGAACCAATCGTCTTATTAACGACTAAATTACAACCAAAAAAGCGTAAGAGGTGGAGCCAATATATAACATCCATTCGTGATATAAACGGTTTTAATACGCAATCGAATTATAACCAAGATACAACTTATAGTCGACTTACAAATTGTGACCGATTCGACAACTAGTCAGCTAGTCACCACATTCGTCACTGCCAGTAATTATGCAGCAACAGTTTCGTTCATGTGATTACTAAATTGTGTGCACAAATATACCGCAAATAAGGCTGACCGAGAACGTAAATTTGTGTGCCGTTCCAGATTTATCGGTAAGTCACGCATTTTAGCTCCGTATTCCCAACGCGCCTCAGTCTACCTATCATTTTGCGAGTAAAAATTTAGGCATTTGTGGTAAAAATTAACTCGCCATATTGCTTTGATGGAGTGCATTTCAGCAGCTTATTTAATGCACCCGTAAAATGCTGAAAATTAATTATAGAATTTAGAAAGATACTATTTGTTTAATTTAGTCTATGGGAATCCGTATTGACGAAGTACAACAATGCTGCACGTGGTACACGGAACCGCCAAACTACCCAAAATTGGATTCTTTTGTCGCAGTCCCATAGTTCGGCCCAATAAGACCCCCTTCATTCAACACAAATTTAGGTAAATCTACATTTACCCAAAATTGGCTTATTCTCCTCAAAGACCCCTGTAGGATAGACGCATCTCTGTTTATTTACGACAACATCTGTGGGGGAGAGAGGAAAAACAACCTAATTTTGGGTAACTAATCAATTTGATATACTCATTTTAGGGTAAAATCGACCCAAAATAAGGTAGTTTGAATTTTCCGTGTAGGATATAAACAACCAAAAAAGTAGACACTTGGACGTGTACTTCCCATTTACGTCGACCAAGAGGCTATCCATTTGATACGTAACGAAAATTTCACGTTTTGTGTAAAAAAATGTAAACCCATTGTTTTTTTCGTGGGAAGCTCCTAATATTATTGTACGTTACCTTACATTTCTTAAAACCCCTTATATTCAAATCTTCCCAGTGGTAGGTACTAGTCGTTCAGTAGTGCGAAAATGAGGCAGATTTTTTTTATTGGGTCAATATTATACTTTCAATCAGATTTTTTTTTTCTATTTTACCACTTTATTTTTTAAAAAGTTGGAATATGTCGATAAATTTATGAAGAAAAGGTTACATTTTATTTGTACATGATATCGTTATTTTTGAAACATTTTGGTTTTTTATAGTGCATTTTATATTTTTCATGATCACAAAAACATTTTGCCGCACATTTTGGAACTTTTACCTCCCCTGTCAAAATTGTTCGTTATGTTCTAAATAAGTTCCAGGTGCAACATGTTTATAACAATCAGAATCAATGTTTTGGTTGATTTGGTTTGTAAACGGTTGTAACTAAGATTCGTTGAAACAATCAGATTATACTTCAATTACAAATTGGTTTCGCAAGTTTCGACTAATGATGACGTTTGTTTTCATTTTGCTAGTTGTTATAAAATTGTTACACCACAGTTTGGCATTAACAACAGGATTTTAATAGGTTTTAATTTTGTTTGTTTCATGAAAACTCAGTTGCAACATATTTGCAACGATGATCATATCCATTTTAGTTGCAGGTGCTACTTGGGTGCGATTTGACCCGCAGTTTTTTTTTTTTTAGATTTGTCCAGTATTTTCTTTCAAGACTCCATCCAGGGATTTTCCTCGATTTGCTTCCAGAGTTCTTCCCGGGATTTATGGAAGTTGTTCATGGGATTTGTACTAGCGTTTCCTTCTGAAATTTCTGTGTGAATTTTTGGCGGAGTTTCTGCAAGAGCACTTCCCGGTATATCTTCCAGAGTTTCTCGGGAGATTTCTTGCGGAAAGCCTATTAAAACTCTCCTAAAATTCCTTCGAAGATTTCTATTTGTGGTTGCCCGCAAATACTATCCAACAGTTTCTCCAGTGATTATTGCGATACTTCTGGTGCCCTTCTTTTCCGAGTATATCTTAAAGTTTCTCGTCAGATTTCTCCAGTAGTTCCTCTGAAAATTTTCTGTTAATAGTTTGCAGACCTCTAAGGAGTCTTAAGAAATAGCAATAGAGGGTCGTAGAGAGGCTTTTTAAAGGTTTCGGTTGGATTTCAAGGGGTTTCAGAGGAATTCATATAATTAAGTGACCCGATTTTGTCAGCCCCTTTTCGGAACACATTTTTGGCTCTCTTAAAAAAAAAGTTTTTCAAACTTTTTATTCCTTCATGTTCTGCGTCTCAGCTGTAGTTTGATGATAAATATTAATAAATTGCTTAAAATGTGACCGTAAGATAATGAGAGCAAAAAGTTTATCGCAAAATGGGGCTGACAAAATCGGGTCCTTACTGTAACACGTCCATAAGCTTTTAGAGGGTTCAAAGAGTTTCAGACCTCCAAAGAAGTTTCCTGGAAGTTATGGGCTTTACACTCAGCGAAAAAAGCTAACGAAATTCATAAGAATACCTTGTGAATATTGATAGTGCTTGTTATGACAAATTTCATATGATACACTTATGAAAAACGCACAAAAACCTTAAAATGATGCAGACTGGATTGGATCCACGGAAGACGGGATCACTAAACTCGTGTTTGATCCGCACGGCTACCGATGCTTGAGAATATCATGTTACTAAACATATATAGCAGCCAAGCACTGGGACAATTTTGCATCATAGAACGACCTTATGAAATTCATTCTAATCATTATGAATAATTTAAAGGCCATTTCATAAGTTAGGTCTTATGGAAATCTTAAGTTTATTTGGCTGAGTTTAGGGGTTTCAGTTTGTTGTTTTTCAATTTCAAGGTTTCAATTTGACGGCGTTGAAGGAAATTTCAGGAGTGTTGAGATGGTATCAGGGACGTTTTGAGGGATCTCAGTAGCAACCAGAAGGGCTTTGGGGACATTTCGAGGAGTTCTAGGGGATTTCAGTACATTTCAAGGTGGGTTCAGGTTGTCTAAGTGGGTTTCAGGGAGTTCATGTGGTACTGAACTGGATTTAGGAGTTTCAGAGAATTTTGGAATGATTTAGGAAAGATTAGTGAGCCTCAGGTGTGTTTGAGCGTTTTAGGCTGTTACCGACAATTCAGAACCAATTTAAATACACCGTTTTAACGTAGTTTTTGCCTGGTAGGAGGTTTTGCTATTGATTCCAAATAAGAAGGCTTGAGTTAGGAAAATTATGTTTGTGAATATCACCCATTTCCATAGTATAAAAATAATGTTTGTAAATAGTACCCATTTCCCTAGTAAATCCTCTTACTACACCTGAAATAAGTTGGGTACGTTTCGCATCTCTACAACATTCGTTCTATCTACGAGTTTGGCACCCCTGCTCAAATGACAGCTCCGGAAATCGATTTTGTGAGTAGAGAGGAGACATGGAGAGATAGGAGACGAAGAGCGACAGAGATCGAACAGGAAAAACAAACAGAAAGTATCGGATCGTTGAAGGAAACGGACGAAGATGACGAGCTCTGAAAATGGGAAAATCCACGTGAAATTGAAGAGTAGGCAATCTTAGCAGAAAAGGATCCGGGAGTGAAATCCGAGACGCACACGGGAGCATCCGATCCGGGCGTGGAATCCTAAGCGTAGACGGTCGTAGTGAGTTCTGGTGTTTTGCGATTACGGATGAAGACAGCTGCAGCCCAGTGCTCGACCTACTGTAGCGCCATTGAGTGGAGTTGATGGAACGCTGGTCAACCACATTCCCGAGAAACCTTCAGGGAATCAAGATCCCGCACGGACGGTTAGAACGTTCCCGCCCAGCCTAAGGCCATTTATGGAACGGTGCCCGAGAGAGCTATAGGAGAAGACTTCGGTCAGCATGGTAGTCAGCAAGCGACGCCATTGCTGGACTGGGATTGTAACATAAGGCTGAATTTCAAAAGGCTGAATGCACAAAAGGCTGAATACGAAAGGCTGAAACCAAGCAAGTGTAACATAAGGCTGAAATTACAAAAGGCTGAAAATTGAAAAGGCTGGAAATTGAAAAGGCTGAAAATTTGAAAATACATATATAACGCCCGAACTGAGATCCTGCTTTTCAGCTTTGGCATATCGTGTAACAGACACGAAGATACTCAATGGCAAAGGGAGTCAAGAAAATTTTTATAATGAAAAGTTCTTGGTCCGAACGCGAATCGTACGCGTAGCCCTCAGCATGGGCCCTAGTTTTGAAACTGAGCTTAAAGTGAAAAGGTTAATGGTGCATGGAATGGAACTGGTAATATTCATATCGTTAGTTTATCCTTCTATAAACATGAGCAATTCTTTTGAGTCATATTGTTTTGGAGATGGTTGTCATTACGGCTTCTAAACAATATCATCCGAGATTTTTCCTTCTTTAAAATATATGCTATTCTTTTGAAAAATACTGTCTTAGTAATATAGGCGTTTTTAATCCATAGCATTATGGCCAGTCGTAAACTTTCCGATTCAGAACATAGTAATCAAAGCATGTTCCCCCAAAATGGCTTAGATTGGCCAACCATGAACGAGGGACGGTGGGACGGTCAATCGTCAAGCTCAAGCAAAGCCAATGCGAGTGCCACGGCTAGGTAATCGACCAACAAGCAAATTTTCAAATACATCGTAAAATCAATGAATGTATTTAATTATTCCCTATTGGCGTGATCTGTTTGTCTGAGTTGTTAGTATTAAGGTTAACCTTTTGGCTGGTGCGTTTGAAAACTAGTCGAGTCACTATTTCAGCCTTATGTTATTTCAGCCTTTTGATGCATTCAGCCATCTGTAATTTCAGCCTTTTGTTATTTCAGCCATTCGTAATTCAGCCTTTTGTACGTAACCCGCTAGACTACTCGCCACGAGGGTAAGGTAACGGACGCTCTGGAGGTGAGAGCGACGGTGAGGCCCGTGGGCGTGCCTCGCTTGCCGCTGCTCAACATCCGATGAATTACTGCCCCGACGTCGAGGTTAGAAGGACCTGATTCTGGCCATCGGTTGCCAATTAGCCTGGTAGAACCATGTCCGGTGACGGGCCGGTGAACCCTACGGAATATTGCACCACTGCCACGATGCCCCAACGAACTGGCCGAAACAACGCCTCTAAGCGACCCAGCTACCTGTGTATTGTTCCCGGATGTGCCTGCTGATTTCATCTGGAAAGTAAGACCGAAACGATCTCCCATCTCTCTCTCCTTCGCCGTCGCCGCACAGCCCCAACGACCCCCTTTCCCCTGATTTTGTAATGTGAATGTCTAAGAATAAATGTGTTCTACTTCTAATCTAGTCCTGTTTTGTTTTGTACCGCTTTATTCTTTCTTCTTGATATGGTTTGGATCACCGCTTACTTAATCTTGTTCGCTTTGGATTGGTGTTTCTCGGTGATATCTTAATTAAACTCGTAATTTTAGTTTACGTTTCAACCTACTTTTATTTTTTCGGTCATCTTTAGAAACTTTCCGCCGCGCCTTCGTTCTTTGGGGCGGCTCACTTAATTCTCTAATCTAATTAAGATATCACCGAGAAACATCAATCCAAAACGAACATGACCGCTTTATTCTATACGGTTCCGGGTCACTTGGCCGAACGCCGTTTGGCCGAAAAATGAATGATGAACTCAAGTGACCATGCCACTATTCCCCGCCTTAGTGTAGCTCGAAAGCACAGCCTATGATTCAAAAAAAAATATTTTTTTATCAAATATTGGCAGTTTCATCGCCAACTAATCCCTGAATTTCAAAACTAGAAAGAATAGCCTATGATGAAAAGAAGGAAATATTTGTGCTGATCTTATGGCAGTTAGAATGTCAAAAACTTCCTCTGAATTCTTTTGATCGTGATTCAGCCAAACGGCATTCGGCCAAATGGCCGGACACCATTCTATGCCTGACCACCTATCAGTGATATGCTACTCTATTGTTTTGTCCACTTTGTTCCGTGATTAACAAGGGGGTGGGGATCAGGCACGAAGTTGTAGGTCTGATTCGCTCTGGAATGCTCCTAAGACTCCTTGAAATGCCATACGAGTCCAGCCCATTGAAGTCTGTCGTGTTTTATTCGTTTCACAATATTCACTTTTGGGTACCTTTATACAAATCGTGATGCATGCTTCTGCGCCACACATCATTTTCTTGTTTCTTATGTAAACTTGTCCGAAGAATCCCGCTCAAACACTCCGCAAGCTTTCCGCTCTACCCCCTTAACGTCCATGCCTCGTGACATTAGAGGGCCACCGGGACGGGAGTGTCAGCATTATATGTCACACGTCACAACCCAAGTAACATTTTAAGTTTTGTTCGGCTCTATAAGAGATCTTCATGGCCAATTTTATAAAACCTGCAATTAAACTGATTTATACATTAAAACCTCTTGATAACCTTTTTAAGAGCATCTTCCGGCTAAGTGGACCACTCTCGGAGAGGTTTTGCAAACCGCATTAAGAGTAGCAATAAAACCGTTTTAAAACCTAGTTGAAAAAAAATCCGTTCGCGATTGTTGTTGTTTTTTTTTTCAACAAAAAATATGACAGCTCAAGATGCAGAGAAGCATTTTCGATGGCACGTTAAGTTCAGGAGGATAAACCATTCGTAAGTAGAAAGCGATCATTTCAAAGTAATATTTTGGTAGTTATTGTGTTGGTAGGCTTATGCGCATTCAATTTTACCGTGAATATTGGGGCTGCAGAATCATAAAATTAACGCGCTTCGAAAACAGTGAATATTATCATCTTGGAATGCAATAAATCAATTTGTTAATATAGTAAAACTATCCTGAATCACAAGAAAACTCAGCAGAGAGAGTTTATTTATGTGAGCATATTATGGAAACGGTGACAAACTATCAATTCATTGCTAATTTGAGCAAAATTAACTGTTTTCCAATCACGTTACCTAATTATTCAATATGGCGACGACTATAATCAGCGAAAATAAAACGAAAGCAAGTTTACTTTCATGATGACCGCAATAAACCTAGCAATGTCGTAATTTCTGCTTTTCCACCAACAGATGTCGTGACTAATCGAATGGATCGCCATCTGTTTAGAGTTTTAACAGTTTTATTGTGGTAATAATGATTGCCAAAAGGTTTAAATATCCGAAAATTTTGTTTACTCTTGAAATCTGGCTTTATGGATATCTTCAAGTATACTTAAAACATTTTATTAATGGTTTTCATAAAAGCAGTTTTAAAACTGTGAGTTTTAATTATAGCTCTAATAAAACCCTAATAAAAATCAAACAAAACCAACCAGCAATGGAATTGTTACTTGGGAAGTGTTACAGGATGAATAAATTCTTAAACAACTTCAAGCACATCCCCACCTCAGCACTAACACCGGTAGGCCTGCCTCTGTCTTTACCCATAGAGGTAAAGGTAGAACTGATCTTGGTAGAGTTGATCGTCACGCCTATCCTCTTCAGAGAAACATTAGCTTACTCCACTGAACGACGATCAATGCTGATAATATCAGTATCGCCCGGGCCAAGGGACATTTGCGATCGTGTGATAAAAATGCCATTCTTTTACACCTTCTTATTGCTCCTTTGAATGCAATGTTGAACAATCAGTTTAAAAGAACATCCCCTCCTGCTTCAATCCATTCAAGGTCATAAACAACACTTCATCTGCGATCTGAGTTTTTGATTTTACTCCATCTAAAACCTCGTTCTGAAATTATCTGCAAATGCCAAACTTCATATATTTTCATTAAATTGTGCTCTGCTTCAAAATCAATAGGTCAGCAAGTTATACCCCCGAAATTGCCCGAAATATATCTAGGATCATCAGGACCGGATCTGAAGGGGGTCCGAGGTGGGGGTTGGTGCAGGGCCCCGGCCCCCACATTTGAGAGGCCCCCACAAAAACC
Organism: Aedes albopictus; assembly: GCF_035046485.1. Taxonomy (NCBI): domain Eukaryota; kingdom Metazoa; phylum Arthropoda; class Insecta; order Diptera; family Culicidae; genus Aedes; species Aedes albopictus. Next base: position 330,716,308 of record NC_085136.1, on the reverse strand, counting down.
GTTTCTGCTGGCTAAACATTAACTTTATTTTTGATTTTGCTCAAGTACTGTTCAAAAACAAAGATAAGCTTTTTTGCTCATCGCATTTGTACCTCCGAGGGGCCTCCACATTCGCTTCGGCCCCGGGCCTCCACAACCCTTAATGCGGGCATGAGGATCATCCACAGGTTAAACATTTGATCCGTCGTTGCTCGGTTCTCACGAAAACCAGTCTAGTATAAACCCAGCAAACCAGGAGTCATATAAGGATGTTAGTCTAAAGTTATATTAATGGACACTTTTAGTTAGAATTATATAAGGTGACATAACAGATTAGGTTAAATTGTATACGAAGTCCACAATTTCATGCGATTTCGTTTGGCTGTATTAGTAATTCCAATTTTGCGTCAACAATTATACAACTTCAAGTTAACATTATTCTACAACTTCAAATGCACTTGTAGCAATTCCATTGTAATCTTTAACATGAGATTACATATGAGGTCATATTTGTAAAACTAAAATTATACGGTGAGGGTATTTAGTTGGAGAGCCAGTGGTTGATGAAAATTAAATGTTTTTGGGAATATTTCAATAGGCGCATCTTTTAACTCGAATAAGTAAAGATGCAGGTGCGTTTTATTACAATAACCTACCTAAATCTCTTACTAGAAGCTCCAAAGGCAGCTGTGTTCAAGTACCATCCCAGCCGTATAGCGAATGAGCAGCTGCGCTCTTCTAGGAAGAAGTTTCGATCGTTCCCAGAACAGTTCATGCATTTAGCTGCCGCTGCACAGCCTCATCCCAGCATAATTAATGAATTTCACTAAACCACCAAAACATTTCACACTTTGATTATATTTTCACCAACATTTTTACTGAAATCCACACATTTGATCAAAATACTGACACGACTTGTTGTTATTTTATTGTTTGTGAAAAAGAAATCATATAAAAGGTCAAACTAAGTTATATGTGAAATTATATAATTCGCCGGATGAATTCGTCTTGAATTGTATATGTTAAAATGATATTGTCAATTTGAACGTATATGGCCTCCAAAATGTGTACAGATAGATTAAATATGGGCATTTAAAATAATCCTTTTCGAACGAATAAATGTCCACATAAGTGAGTTGCGAAAGTGTAATGGGTTTGAGTGCACAATTTTATCACCCAATACTGGTACTTGCGGCCATCCATACCAGCTTACGAATGATTTATATTTGTTTAAATTTGACGTTCTACAACAGTCAATTATTGACACAGTGTTAGGGTATCTGATTAATGAGCTGCAGGTCGGAAAATCTAGGCTTGTAATCTACCTTTTTTTTATATTTGAACATGTTAAAATGAAATCATATATATTGCCAAGCAAAGTTATTAAAACAAGTTATATAACATGCCAAATGAATTCGTTTGAAGTTGTGTTACTCAAAGTGGTTTTCTCAAAATGTACGTATATGGCCTCCAAAGTTGTGCGAATAGAGCATATTTGGTGCATCTTATACAATGTGTTTTGGACGGATAAGAGCTCACTCAGCATAGTTGTAACTGAGTTATGTGAATCAATTTGTTGGCTGGGAACCGCTGAAGGACTCCTCAAGAAGTCTCAGTCTGTTGAACAGTGCACGCAACAGTATCTTATACACCGAATTAAAATGGTAATTCCCCTGTAATTGGCACACTCTAGTCTATGCCTTTTCTTGAAGATTGGGCACATGAGGCTGTCCAACCAGCTGGTGGGCAAATCTTCATCCTCCCAAATCTTTACTATAATCTGGTGGATTGATTGATGTAACTGTTTGCTTCCGTGCTGAAGACCGGGATCTTGTCCTTTCCATCAGCCTTGCAGCAGCTTCTGAAGAGCCTTCTTAACCTTATCCAGTGTTGTTGGATCCAATGCTTGACCGTGATTATGTTATTTCTGTTCCTGAGTATTTTTCACTACTACCATTCAACAATCCTTCGAAGTGCCCCTTCCACCTGGTAGCCACCATTACTTTGTCTGTTAGCATATTTCCTTCCCAGTTATTACACATGGCGGGTACTGGCGCTGTCGAGCCAGCCGAAAAATGTCGCCCGTCGGCCAACACGTGGTCAATAATGTTCGGTGGTAAAGAAACAAACTTCCAGCAGTGAGCGCAGCTCAAGGCTTTATTTTCGGTCAGGGTCAAATAAATATTTTCTCTCATCATACCTTTAGTTTTCTCCAATCCAGCTCAGAGCTCTAGCAAGCCTCGTTGGATAAATGTATGACTCGTGCTGTAGAAATCTGCATTTTGCAACTCATTGCATAAATAACTATTAACAGTTGTTTTCAACTATCTTTATTTAAAGAATACAGAAATCTTTGATAATCGTCTCTAAGGTGTATATTACAAAGATGAAACACAGTACTACCAGTCACCAATGTTTTTCACTTCTGCGTCCCAGATGCTCAGCTAGTGGCCTTCGAAAATCCATCGATAAGTCGATTAAATGAACCCCATTAATTAGCCATCATTACACCGCGATCGGACCGCCAATAACCGATCACTGCAGTACACCGACCTTGGTTCAGTCTCTCTCTCCTTCTCGAGCTATAGCATTACACGTACATAACGTAATGCCGAGGTAAGATAAAAACAGTAATAATATGATATGATAAATAATTAATGCGTCCTCGCGTCACTAGGATTCCTCATCCGTCCCGTGGTCTGGTTTGGCCTGCCCTGCTGGCACCGACTGGTTCCGAACAGATGAATCCAAGAACAAACTGCACACCGAACCGAGTAGATCGCAATCGAACCCCTCAAGATCCGAGCTGAACTGAATATATTGGATTGGAAGGAGGGAAAAAAGTAACCCAGCACTTATCAGCGAGGAGTGCATTCCAACAAACGGCAATGAAGGAAAAAAATGATTGCAAAAAAAAACCTACAGCGTCAAACGAGATCCGTCGAGAATAAAAACTGGCAACTGCATCCGGTCCACAGCTGTCATTTGAAGAGGTAGAACTTCATTCCACCACCAGCAAGCAGACAGTCAATCTAGAACGGATTTTCTTCGAATGTTTTGTGAGAATCAAAATATTGTAGAAACACTAGCCTACTAGATTGGTAGTCATATTCACAGAATAATACGGTACACCAGCCAACTTCGATGCAGGGCTGAGATGAGCCAACGGAAGAACAACTCCGAGGTCAAATGCATCAACGCCTTTCCCAGGGCCTGCTTCGGTTCTAATCTCGCCCCGAAAAAAAAAATTCACACTGACTTAATCTGGCACCTGGAGGCACGTTCTAGCGCAGAATAATCGCGATGAGCAATTTCCGACACCATCCGCGTACCGAGTTCGTGTTGACCCCGGCCACCGATAACTGTACTCCCCACTGGCTGGCTCTTCGTCACACATTGGCGCCGCCTCCGCCATTCCCACTTCCCCGGACCATCACAGACTTCGACATGTAAAAACAAACGAAAAACCAGTCAGCTGCAGCAGCACAGCGGTTTCAGCTAAATTTCCACATTTCCGTGATTTCGCAAGACGGAAAAGAAGCGCGCACTGCATTTTAGATGGGACCCCACCACCTGCGTCCCAAAAACCGTTCCTCCGAGCAATCGAAAAACGTCAACCAGAAGAGTTGAGTCGGGAGATTCTCCCGGCCTCCCGGGAAGGAGTTTGGGTTCGCTCGCGTGTATGTTTCCTGGTTCAGACGTTTCTGTGAGAGACAGAAGAAGATAAGACAAGTGCATAACACAATAACAGCGCTTCGCCGCCGACCCGACTGAGGACCCAAACGAGCGAAGCAATCCGTGGTAAAAAGTTAGTTACAACTTGAAGTTGGTAACCGAGGCAACCGACCGATCGACCGACACACGTGAATCTTTTCCGTTTCTCCAGATGGATCCCGAATTTTGTTGCTGTGGATGCATGGCAGGGTGGCCATATAACTGATTTTCACGAATTGTGAATGTAATGATTTGTCATATAGGGTCATGGAGGATATTATCGGCAGGTTTGTTCTCTTCGTCATGGGGGGTTTATGTAGGCCAAACTGTCTGAAATTTTGGCATATTTCTCAGCTTGATTGGGAAGGATTTGAAGCCAACTCTGAGTTCAACAGATTAAAAAAAAACCCTCATGACAAAGAGAACAAAACTGCCGAAAATACGTAAGTTCCTCTATGTATAGTATATACTTTCAATCAAAAGTTTTGGTACATTTTCAGAAGAACAATTGAATGAGAATGAGCTTCATTGAACATTTTTCAAAATATTTCGTTGATATCAAGAGCTGCTACGTTGCTATAAGGCACTGCACGCCGCGGAAAGTATGGGGTTGTTTGGGGTAAATACTACTGATGCTCAGAGAAAAACTTTGATGAGCTAATGGGTAAAAAAGTACAAATGAATTCGCTTCCATAAATTCCTTCTATAGAAGTTCCTTCTAAAATTCTTATTAGAGTTCTTTTTGAGATTCCTTCAGGAATTCAGTTCAAGTTTGTTACAGGAGTGTCTTCTGAGATTGATCCAGGATTCTTTCAAGAATTTTTTCTGGGATTCCTTAAGAATTTGTTTTGGCAAGAAATTCTATGGCCTATCTCGATGCGTGGAAAATTCAGGCAAGGAATCGCTCAAGAAATACTAAAGCGTCGCTTTATTCCGGATCCTAATACGGAGCTGAAACAAAATGTCAAACCAAATGGGGCTTGCTGTGCTAAATTTCTTGACCATTCCGGTCACGGAAAAATAATGCACTGAACGGAAATTACTTGAGCGGTTCCGTTTGAAGTGCATACCTCGCATTGTTGAAAAAATCTCCAGGAGATTATTCTAGGATTCAAAGAAATTTAATTGAAATTCCCAAAAAAATATTTATCCTTCTGCGATTTCTCTAGTACTTTCATCTGAGATTCCTCCAGGATTTCGTTTCAGAGGTCTTCCAAAAGTTTCTTCGGAATCTTCTTCTGATATCCCTCTAGGATTTTAAACCGCGGAATTCCGTGAGAAGTTCTTTTCGGGATTTCTACAATAAATTCATACTTTATTATAGAGATTCCGGAAAGAACCCTACCACCCAAATAACACTAAAAGATACACACTGCACAGTTAAACCCGAACAGCGATTGAAAACAGCTGCATTTCTATGTTCCGCTGATTTCTAGTTTTCTTATTTCTCCAGTTTCGTACCACCCACCCAACATCCTACTGGGGTGCTGGCGATGAAGTAAGTAATATACCATCAATCCCATTACAACCATTAAAATTTCATTAAAATCTACAGCAGAATAAGTGCAGTGTTTTATGGAGTAAAAAAACAGACAAACGATCGTGTGCAAAGTACGATCCTTATAAGTTGATTAAGATCGAGTGAGTAAAAGACAAAACTAACGGTTCTAAACATAACTAACCGATATGCTTCAATAAATACCAGGCCCTGAGGAAGATCCAACCCGAGGATCGAAACGTTGACAATGATATAAAATTATCATCGCTTTTCCCGTGACTGCAAGCCGAAAAACTCCATAACCATTTTTTCTAAGATTCGTCCAGAAGTTCAATCAGTTGATCTTCCAAAAGTTCCTTCTGAGATTTATCCTGAAACTTATCTTGTCTTTCCTCCACGTATTCCTTCCTTCTTTCAACTAGAATTTCCTTCTGTGATTCCTCTAGGAGTTTCTTCTGGTGTTCCTAAAGTAGTTTCTATCTCAGATTTCCAAAGGAATTGTTTCTGGGTTTCATCCAGGTAGTTGTTCCTCAGTTAACTGCATTGGGATTCTAGGATTCTTCCAGGAGTGTATTCACGGGTTCTCCCGTTAGTTCCTATAAATTCCTCTAGGATTTTCTTCTGAGATCACACTAGGAGTTTTTTTTTTTGGAATCTCTCCAGCAATTTCAGTCGGATTTTTTTCCAAGAGCTTCAGAAATTACTTTCCTCAGCAACAACTTCAGTATTCCTTCAGAAATACCGTCCGAGATTCCAGGAGTTCTCCTTGCGGCTTCTCCAGGTACTCTATCTGGTGTTCTCATTCGTGAATTTCTTCGGGAATTCCTTCAAGAGCTTCTACCGGGAATTCTCCAGGAGCTGCTTCCAAGATTCCCACATGTGGGAACACCTTTAGGGATGTCTCCTCTAGGAACTCCTTCTGGAATTCTGGGAAAAGAATTTTGGAAGTTCCAGAAGTTTTTAATGGAAATCTTTATTCAACTACAATAGGAGCTACGTAAGTAATTAATCCATGAGTGTCTTCTAAGATTCCTGCAGATGTTCCTTGTTGAATTCCTCTAACAGTTTATTTAAAAATAGAATAATTTCTGTTCACATTTTTATTGAATACTTCTAGTTGGCGCTAGAAGCGAAAAGTGTACACAAGAACATTGTATGGGAAATCGCCGGGAAAAAACGTTTATTGGTTAAAAAAACGTAAAGTTTTGTGAAAAGTAAGTGAATTGAAATCGACAAATGCATTTTTATGTCTTTAGTTCATGTCAACGTTCCTGGATCTTGACCTCCGTTGCCGGAAATCCATCCGCGCAAGGATCCCGTGCTGCGTCTCCACGGCTGATCTTTCTCCAGCCCGATATGTACTGTGGGATACGTTCCTGGGTCCATAGCCTGTTGTCAGTAGTCCACCATGGTCACGCAGATATAACGAAGCTAGCTCTATCGATGACTGTTTCTAAAATATAAAGAAACCTAACCGAACCTAACCATCTAACTAGACGGCTGCCGACCGATATCCCGTTATCAACACCACACTCATTGATCCATTCAGGTGTATACAACTCATAACAATCTTCGTCCTTTATATCAAACCTCTGCCATACCTCCAACAATTCTACCTACCAACAACTGGCTCTTCTCATACATTAGGATGTTCGACGCTCGTTGCCTGAGCGTTCAATTGCGATCCAAAGATTTTCAGTTGTCCAACATCAGAGTTCTCTGCCAAACTAGGATTTACTTCTCTGAAGCACCCATGAAAGCCTGTGAAACCATCTAAAACCCCTGAGAATCCTCTGTAACATCCTTATATACCTTGCAACATATCTAATATCCCCCTGGACTCTCTTGGAAACATCTGAATTCTTTGAAATCTACGTAAACGCCCTAAACGTCTTGAAGTCTCTCTAAAATCTCCTGAAACGTCTTGAAACACCTTTGAAATCACCATGAAACCCCATAATGCTCACCTAAAAACCTGTGTGTAATGCCTTTTTAAACCTGTGAGGAGCTCTAAAGCATCCAGAAACCCGCTTTGAAACGCCTAGGAAATCATTTCATGAGACGCTCTGAAACGCCCTGAAACGCATTGAAATTACATGAAACATTTTTGAAACCATACTGAAGCCCCCCTGAAATTCACCTGAGAGCCTGTGAAATTCCTCAAAGCTCTTTAAACCCCTTGAAACACCCTGTAACGCTTCCCAAACCCTCCTAAAACTAACCTGAGAGCCTGTGGCGCTCCCTGAAATCCCTCTGAAACCCCCTGATTCGCCATGAAACGCCTCTTATGTCCCCTCAAACCCATCTGTTAGCCCCTTTGTAAACTCCTGAAGCCTCCTGAAACTCTTTGAAACCCCCTGAGACCTCCACTGAAATGCTTTAGAACGCTTCAAAACGCTTTAGAACCACTTTGAAACCACTGTGAAACCACCTTAAGGACATAGTTGCAGGTGTACAAAAATGGTCGTCAGTATGGCTCCCAACTTTTTCCTTCCCTTCTTTTCCTCACCTCTCCTATATGTTCACACTATATGGGAGAGAGGCTGCACTCACTGAAAATTGAAGGTACTTACCTGCTCACAGAAAGCAGATTTTGCAACTGAACGTATGTTGAACCACTTTCTCTATTTTAAACTGTTTTCTCAGCCAAAATTCATGCTAAACCATTAGATTTGTGCAAATAAAGTTTCACCACAAAATTGTGTCTTCTTCTTTCGTTTTGTTGTTGTTTTCGAACACTTTCTTTACCTGTCCAAAAAATATTTTTTTCCGATATTTCCACACACCGTTGCACTCTAGAAATCTAATGCATGATTTGTAACACTATAAACTATCACTGTAACAACATTCCAATAACAAAATCACTTTTTTTATTCACATTCGTGCTTTTAAAAACAGGCGATCTCGAATCATCAGGAGCTGCCCTTGTGTACACAAAACTGGTTGACTGGAAGTGATGTCAACATGTTTGAATGGGCATCAAATTACTTAGCTATTCAGATGTTTATTTGTACAGCTAATTTATTGAATCCAATGTGCCAAAGTGAGCTACAACATTTGTATTTGTTATGGATAGTTATTTTTCATACAAAACAATATCTACACCAATTTAATATCATAATAGAACATGCAACATTGTGCAACATAATTGGTCAGTAAACAAAAAATGCTAACTGTTGGCAACCGTTTCCCTGCGAGCGGAGAGAGTAAAAATGAGAAATAGAGAGGATAATTGTCAAAAAACGTAAATAAATCCACGTACAGTGTGGTGATTAGTTAAAATGCAGGCCAAAACTCAATTATAATATTAAATTGAAATAATTTGTAGAAACAAGTTGAAACGGTGAATCAAAGAGGTTAATAATGAGTATTAAAGATTTTAGAACAATAACCAATTACCACCTATTTGCTGCAAGTCAGTTTGGCGGAAGCTTGAATTCAATTCGTTGGCCATTATGAGCTGCACTATGCGCCTCTCAAATTACTTGGGATAAGTGGGTGGTTGGAAGGGTGGTGGCCCAAGTTTTGTTATGATCTCTAGCAACCTTCACCTTAAAGCTTTCTAAAAAGTTTCTGAAGCCCCCGAGAACCTCTCTGAAACCACGTTTTAGAATCGTCCTTCGGGACGATTGTTCCGGTTCCTCCGGTTAATTCCGCGGCCATCACTATCCCAGGAAATGCTTGATGTCTCCCAGCGACGTCACTTCGAAATGTTGGTTCAACTCTTGGATGATCTGCTGATATTCTTCTTCTTCTTCGCAGGCAATAACCAGGTAGTGACCTGTTTGACCACCGGGCGAAGACTTTGTCAAAATGGGTGCCGTACTTCTGCGTGAACCCCTGCGCCAAGCAGTGAGCAAGAATTAGGCTTTTTAAAATAGAAGTGATTTTCAAACGTAAATGAATATGTTTTATTGGGTTTCTATCAAGAATTGAAAATTTGTCTTAGATTTGGTGCATATACCGTGGATACACAGTTATGGATCACACACGGTTACGGATTATTTTTAAATACACATGTTGTTGTGGATGTTTTGTTTTGGCTATAAAAATTGGTTTGACACTTTAGGACCGGTACTGACGCTATAAGGGCGTGGCAAACTAGATGTTGGTCACACGAACGCTCGCGACATTGACATTCTGTGGCTAGTTATTCTACTAGATACATCGCCCTCTCTGCTGGCGGATCAAGGCTGCAACATACGTCACTTGGCCACATCTCTCCTGTGTTTAACGACGAGTAAGAGCAGGAACTTGTCCGCCACATCATCCAGATGAGCAGCTATGGAACCGGATTAACTAGGAACCACGTTCGGAATTTGGCCTACCAGCTAGCGGTACAGAAACAGATCAAACACCGATTCTGCCACAAAACTAAACTTGCTGGTCGCGACTGGCTTGCGTTCTTCATGAAGAGACACCCGGAATTGTCGATTAGGAAGCCCGAGTCGACATCTCTTGCTCGCTTGAAAGGAATCAACCGCGAAAGTGTTCAACGTTTTTTTGATCTTCTCACGAACCTCTACGACAGCCATGAATATTCTCCGAGTAGGATTTGGAATGCAGATGAGACCGGCTTCAGCAATGTTAGTATATCCGTCATTTAATCAAATAGTGGACTGTCAACTGTGTAAAAAAACCTGACTGTATTTACACTCATTAAAACAAACTTTTACTTCAGAAATAGTAACTTTTTTCCTTTATTTGAATGATTTTCAGGTGCCCACCAGGAGTGTCAAAGTACTGGAGTGTCATCCGGTGAGAGAGGCGCTAACACTACTGGGATAATGGCCATGTCGGCAAGCGGACAGTTCCTAGCACCGATGCTCATATTTCCACGACAACGGATGAATGAGGCACTGAAGGTAGGTGCTCCTCCAGAAACGATATTTGTGTGCAATGGGAACGGATGGAGCACAACAAGCACCTGCTCTACGTGGTTCGATCATTTTTTGGCTGTTGCACGTCCGACAGTGGGTGCGCCTGTATTGCTATTTCTTGACGGGCATTCGAGTAACACGCGGAATTTGAACATGATTGAAAAGGCAAGACAAAATCAGGTGAAGATTCTATCCATTCCGCCACATACGAGCCATAAGTTGCAGCCCTTGGATTTTTCGTTTATGTGACCTCTCAAAGCGATGTACGCCAATGCTGTCGACAACTAGCTGAAGCGGAACCCAGGAAAGGCGGTCACCATATACAACATACATATCAGCTCTGGTAAACGAAGCATTCACCGCGTGTGCATCCGTTGCCACCGCACACAGCGGATTCCGGGCGACTGGTGTCTATCCGATCAACTCCCAAGTTTTTTCGGACGAAGATTTCGCTACCGCGGACAAACTTATCCGTGTGGACGAACCAAACTACATGGATGTAGAAAGAGATGATTTCCCACATGGCAAACCGAGTGAAACTCTATTGCGACAAGGCAGCTCTATTGCACTGGAAATTAATGATTCCGACCCGCCTGGTGATGTTGCACCGATAGGACAAGTCTCTTTGGAGGAATGGAACGATGCATCCGATATTTTAATTTTGGACGCTTCCTTCCATTACAGTGTTGGTGAAGACATATTCTTCACAATACATACAGCACCACTGAAAATACAAATGCATCAAAACTTAATGAAAATTCTACACTTAATCTTTCATAACGAACCATGGATCATTGTATGTGACGTAAGTGTTAATGAAGCTCACGAATCGTTGGATATTTTGCAGTTGGATTCCTCCCATTACATGTTTCCCATTACAATCCCGGTATACGGCAAGGCGATTCTATCGGAATTGAGCATCAATCATATGAACCGTATGATTTGAGCGAATCACCACAAGAGATCTTCGATACTGAGTTCAACGATGCGGAGGATATTTTGGTGTTGGATCCTTCAATTTATTACAGTGTTGCTGAATACGGGACTGTCATGATACATAAAATAACCTCGGAAAACGACCTAGCTCTGGATAGCACAACTATGGTTGATGTGACTAGTCCTGAGTGCCAACTAATGCCCAACAATGATCCAAAATTGGCAATGAAACAACCACCGAAGAAGCGAAATAATAAAACTCATCCAAAACGGCAGGCGAAATAAGAACAGTGTGAAGAGTTGACGTCGTCACCCTACCGAAAAAAAGTTGCTGAAGGAGAATGTGTCCAAGGAAATATAACAAACTAGCTGTCCAGGCAAACTTTGTCTTGCCAACTTTTGGTAGTCTGACAGCTGTTAATGTTATTGATGCACCGCTCTCTAGATTGGTTTCATTTCGATTGTGTTGATTTTCTTCCCAGCTCATTAAAAAATCAATTTCATTCATTTTCTTACTTTTTTAGTTGTCGTAACTAAAATACACATTAATAAAAACAAAAAAAAAAAAAGTTGTCGTAACTTTTTTTCCTTATAAACACAGCCACTAGGAATACGAATCGAACCATGCAAAAGTCATCTTGATCGGTTGAGCCGTTCGTGAATTTTGTTGCCTCAAAGGGACTTCAAACTCATTTATATATATATATATATATATAGATTCAGAATAAGGAAAGCCCCGAGCTCGCAGATCGAAGGCTCAGAGCAAAACGGAGGATACTTTGTGCTACCATTGTGGAACGTTGTTCAGCATCACGGGAGACGGAGAGGGTTGGATGATTTCCGTACAGTGCCAAAAATGGTACCACGTTACATGTTCATGTAATCTTGATGGAATTACATGTGACGTATGCGTTTAAATAGCAATGCTCTCTATAAGTGAGCATCGTAAACGGACGATAAATGAAATTTGGAGACAGACAATTGGACTATCATGTATTACTTTTCATTTTTATAAATAAATATATAAAATAAACCTTGCCTACATTTTAATTGTATTATTTCTCAAGATGGTATCCCATTTTGCGTACTGGCATTACTCGGAATACCATTTCTCAAAATGGACAATTTCCCGCAAAAGTTCTAGGTAATTAGGCCGAAGTACGTAAGGCCGAAAGTGTCACTAGGCCGAATAGGTTATTGGATCGTATGCTTTTAAAACTTAGAACGGGCACTGGGCAACCTAGTTGAACTATTAGATTATGATATATATATATATATATATATATATATATATATATATATATATATATATATATATATATATATATATATATATATATATATATATATATATATATATATATATATATATATATATATATATATATATATATATATATATATATATATATATATCTACTACTAACTCTCCCAACAAAGATTTTATCTTCTTTCAGAAAAATGCAGTTCTTTCGATGTATATGCATATATTATTATCAAACCATTCAAATAGACGCCCAATTTCCGTTTTTAAAATTAAGGTCATTCGGACCCAGACTCTCAGACTTTCAACAGCTATTAGAGTAGAAAGGATTTAGACTACTATAACTAGAGGAATTCTACCCAAAATGTTTAAAGCATTGTTGAAAGGGGGAGGGGGTGATAATAGCAGTTTACGCAACAAGGTGCAGAATGAAGATTTTTACAGCACGAGTCGTACATTTATCCAACGAGGCTTGCCGAGTTGGATAATTACGACGAGTGCTGTAAAAATCGAGTTCTGCACCGAGTTGCGTACAACGTTTTTTGCAATTTAATGAATTACCACTTGATAATAGTTTTTACAAAACTTTTTCATCAAACTGCGAACTGATGTTCATAGCCATGTTTATGGAAGTCTAATCATAATAGGTTATACTGTGCAATTGTCACAAGTTTTCAAACTTGCATCCAGACAGCATCAATAAGTTGATCAAAATTGAAAACAGTACTGTAATGGTTCATTACGCAACGCAAATCAGTGCTGTAATGAATTATTACCGCTCTGTTATTTTAGTGTGGGAAAGTAGGCCTTTTCCTGGCAGATTTGCCAAGGTAAAACAGCCTATTACGATGAGAAATTGCAAAAAAATACTATTGTATTAACTTTTAAGGAAAACGTGGAATAATTTTCATCCCAATCATAGTATTTAAAGAAAAGGTTAGACCTGGCAGAAACACACAAATTTTCACATTGTCTTTCTTTAAAAATTACTAAATATTTCTCTACGTTACAGCCACAGCGGTATTTCATCGATTAATGTAAGGTAAAAATTCAATTGAAGAGATTTCTTTAAATTTCTTCAAAAATCATCATGGTTTTTTGATTTTTAAAGAAATTTAAAGAAATCTCTTCAATAGGATTTTAGTAATGTAATGAATGAACATTTAGGAAATTATGCTTTCAATGACTGTTAAAATGTTCTCAAAATACTTACAGAGAAACAGGCCATATTCTGGAAAGCTATGTCAAAAAAGCAAATCATAAGTTACCTATAATAGGGTAGTGGAGGTATTTTGGACCGGGCAGGTATTTTGGCCCACCTTGGGAGTTTTATGATATTTATCACACAATCTCTTCTAAATCTTGGTAATTTTTTACTGGAACACGAAAAGTATTCAATTATGTGATGACCTTTATTTTGAATGTCAGTTAAATATGCTCTTCAGTATCAAAAATAGATAAAATGTTTTCACTTCCAATGAAACGCACGGAAAAGCACCAAAAACAAAGAAGGTGACAAATTTGTAGTCGGCATCGAAGAGGTATTAAATTTTACAAATAAATATTTATTTCATGTGAATGTAGTTAGGGCCTTGTAAGAACTCAAAATAAACTGTTATTAACCTCGGTGGAGCGATAATATTGACTAAAATAGTGGTTTGAGGTATGGCCAAAATATGTTCAACATAATCAGATGTGGACATATTTTGGACCACCTGTCAGATCCATCTCTCCAGTTCCTTCTAAAGGGAGAAAATATTCATGCCAATGTAATGTACTCTAAAACAGATAAATAGAATAAGTTGGGACCTCACGTTATCTGGTTTGTTAAACGTTTATTTTACAATGAGATTGTTGTGGGTTCGATGTGTTCTAACAACTTTTCGCCAAGTTAAAAATTTGGATTCGATTTGTGTCCTAACAACTAGTCGACAAGTTGAAATTTTCAGGTGTTTAGTCATCCAGTTTAGAAAAGTTGTCCTTCTCGGCAATCAGTTGATGACTGAGACAATGTGTTATCTAATGTATGTTTGGCAATTTAGGTATCATTCAAATTACTTTATTTTTGATGGCCTTTCCACTCATTACAATATGTGTGGAACACCTTTATATTTAGCAAAATCACTAGACTTCCACACTTCTTATTAAGCGTTACGTAATTTATACATGGTGCCGTCATGCAATAGTTAATAAATACACGTTTTGCGTCACATTTTTTTTATGAAACATCATACAACAATGCGTAAAAACTGGCAATTACAACAAAATATCATCATTTTTTACCGTTACGTAATTTTTAAACGTTCCATGCCTCAAAAAATGAATAGAAAAGATGTAAACTTCACGTAGTTTTAACTATTTTTAAATTTCTGCTGTGGTGGCTTTCATTTCATGAATCAATTGAAGTTTAATTCGGTGGTCCAAAATAGAAGCTCGAGAACCTTCAGGAGTTTTGATATTTCTTGTATTTACTACAACAATTTTGAGTTCTGCTTGGCCTTTTTCGACAGAAAACATGTTGCTCTACGTAATGCCTACTGAAATTATCCATATTTTGAAGTGGGAACCTTCTTTTTTCGCTGAATCGTTCATCCACTTCCTAAAGGGGTCCAAAATACCTCCCTTACCCTACAAGCGCTTGCTGCAGAAGTTATTTGTACCACATTCATCGTTTTTGTTTAGTATTTTTGTTGTGGCGCTTTTTGACCCATTTTTGTGGCTCCTGAAATGATATGCTATAATTATGTTTCTTGCAGGTTATATATCTTTAAATTAACTTGATTCTCACCTACAAATGTGATTGTGTTATATGTGTATTCTGCAAGTTTACCAATTAACAAATAACTTGATTCCTACCAATCAATATTATAGAGTTGATTCGAATGTACCGTGGGAGTACTATTGGTGTAATCGGATACGTCTTATGGAACTGTCGTAACCAACTGAATCGCAACCCAATATTTCAGCCGTAACCAGTTGAAAACGTGAAGCGTTTTCAACTGGTTCGCAACACGTCTGTTGCTCTCAACTATATCCAATTGACTGACTCAACTGTCTTTCATCCACCGACCACGGCATAGTCGGATGCCGAATCTTTCACTCCACTGGGTTCGGGGTTTTCACTCTCATTCTCTCCCTCTCTTCCTTTTCTCGATCGAATGACAGTTGGCTTTGTCCATCGAGAGTTTCTACACAAAATCAAATACTGTTCATTCACAGGATGCAGCCCTCGACGCTGCCAAAACGAGCCAAATAACGCGTCTAATCTGTAAATGCAGTTATTATTAAATATACTTCAATGACCTGTCTTTTCAAGTATTATTAGCTTCATATAATCCCTTACCACAAGAACCTATAAGATGTTTTATAAGCCGCCATTTTTTGCGCTGTTTTGATGATATATTATGCTTTTGCTTAACCCATTAACGCCCGAATTATGCCACAATCACAGTAGAAGTCTGATTTTTTCTGGAGTACCTCAACCCCATAAAAGAAAGTTATTGCAGTCATTTAAACGGAAATCTACGGTGAAATTTTCGTTTCAATACACAGTGGGGCATATGCACGTGAAACGCTGAAAAAAATATTTTTTAATTTTTTTTTGCGTGGCTACCTTATTTCTATGAGCTATGTAAATCTATTTCAGATGACTGATCATAGTTGATATTCTCCTTATAAAAAAAAGTTACAGTTTGAAATGTTCCAGAAATGGATTAAATTAGTAATAACTAAAATAATCTGCTAGTAGCTTATCAATGGATAGTTTTCAACAGTTTTTAGGCATTTAAATATGCATCATTCTAAAAATTTCTATATATAATGGGTTGATATTCGGCATTCTAGTAGTATATCCTGCCCACCGTATCCTTCTGGCTTTGCGAGCACGTGGCTCATCCTCTGCCGCCACACACCGTTATCTAGTACAGAGCGAAAGATTACCTTAGCATTCGTCATTCGAAAACTCCAAATATTTGCAATTGTTCTTTGAGCTTGGTTTATGTTGTATTTTTATAAAGGACCATGGAAAATCATGGACGAAAACGGCTTTCCTAGGAAGCTGACTAGACTGATAAATAAAAGCAACGATGGAGGGTGTGCAAAACTGCGTAAGGGTTTCGGGTGAACTATCCAGTTCATCGAATCTCGACGAGGACTGCGACAAGGTGACGGACTCTCATACCTACTCTTCAACATCGCTCTGACAGGTGTGATGCGACGAGCCTGGCTCAACAGCCGGGGAACGATTTTCATAAAATCCGGTCAATTTGTGTGCTTTACGGACGACATGGACATTATCGCCAGAACATTTGGAACGGTGGCAGAGCTGTACACCCGCCTGGAACGCGAAGCAGCAAAGCTAGGCCTGGTGGTGAATGCCTCAAAAACAAAGTACATGCTGGTAGGCGGAACCGAACACGACCGGATCTGTCTGGGTAGTAATGTTACGATAGACGGGGATACTTTCGAGGTGGTGGAGTAGTTCGTCTACCTCGGACGGCTGACAACAGCGTGAACCGTGAAATTTGGAGGCGCATCATCAGCGGAAGTCGGGCCTACTACGGGCTCCAGAAGAAATTGCGGTCGAAAAAGATTCACCCACGCACCAAATGCACCATGTACAAAACGCTAATAAGACCGGTAATCCTCTACGGGCACGAGACATGGACCATGCTCGAGGAGGACCTGCAAGCACTCGGAGTTTTCGAATGACGCGTGCTAAGGACGATCTTCGGCGGGGTGCAGGAAAACGGTGTGTGGCGGAGAAGGATGAAACAACGAGCTCGCTGTACTTTACCCAGCATCGAGAAGGTGGCCAAAGCCGGAAGGATATGAAGGGCAGAGCATGTTGCAAGAATGCCGGACAACATGTCTGCAAAGTTGATGTTCGCGACAGATCCGGTTGGCACAAGAAAGCTTGGAGCGCAGTGAGCACGATGGGCGGATCTGGTGGAGCGTGACTTGGCGAGCATCGGGCGTGACAGAGGATGGAGAACGGCAGCCATGAACCGTGTATTATTGAGAAATATTGTTGATTCAGTTTTATCTTAAACTTGTTGTTATACTAAATAAAGGAATGAAATGAATCAACATCTCATTCTCATCTATCTCAGCTTCTTCCGAAGCTCACATTAGAAATAATTTCCACTGATGATGCGTGATCGTATTTTATGGATCACGTAATTTACAGCTGTGGTTATATGGACCAGAGTCCTTTATGTAGTTCTCTTCTCGAGATACACAAGCCCAAAATTTCTAAGAATCATTGAAGCCGCCTAACGGGAAAACATAAACCAACCCATTCATTATCGGATAATAACTCCCCTGAACGAGCACGAAAAAGAGAGGAGAATGGAAGACGGTGCAACATGCATTTTTCGTTTTCCATGGTATTAGCAATACTTACTAATCTGTGAATAGACCATTGTGCATTCAAGTCTTCTGACCTCTAACCAAATTGCTGGGCGCTAGTTGATCAAATTACGTTCAATTTATCTATCTACAGCTATTTTGCATGAAGTCGATTAATCAGTAGGTCGGCTCCAGAGGCACGTTCGACCCAAACGAATGTCTTTGAGATGAGAGTCACAATGAACCTGAATAAAGATAACAAATTGATATCACATAGAACGTTATCGAAAATTACGTTATCTATAGTTCAAGTTGATAACTAATTATACTATACTATATTTTGTTCAGTATTATATATAGTGAAATGAGACGGCTGTTTGATACCTAGCTGGTTTTGTTTTCAATCAGTAGCCATGCAGTTCTATTTCATCGTAAAAACTACTTTATCAATATTTGTTCAGAATTTTTAGAGCCCACTTGCGCCACCTAGCGGACAAACCTACAACCAACTAGTTCACTATTAGATAGCTCTTGATGTCCTGATCGCCCTTGTCGAAGTTAAAGTTCATCTATGTAGTCTGATTCTAGAGATACAGAAGTTCAGAATGTTTAGAGCTCACTAGCGCCTCCTAACAGATAAACCCAGAACCAACTAGTTCACTATCCGTTAGCTCTTGATGTACTGATCAACTTTGCCGACGACGAAATTCTTCCATGTAGCCTGATTTTCGAGATACAGAAGTTCAGAATTTTTGGGGCTCACTAGCACCCACAGGGCCCACTTACGCCACCTAACGGATAAACATAGAACCAACTAGTTCACTATCGGATAGCTCTTGATGTCCTGATCAACTTTGTCGAAGACAGAAATTGTCTATGTAGTCTGGTTGTTGAGAAACAGAAGTTAAGAATTTCTATGACTCGCTAGCGCTACCTATTGGATAAACCTAGAACCAACTAGTTCAGTATCGGATAGCTCATGCTGTCCTGATCGACCTTGTCGAAGACGAAATTTTGAAATTCTTCTATGTAGTCTGATTCTCGAGATACAGAAGTTCATAATATTTAGAGCTCACTTGCGCCACCTAGCGGACAAACCTACAATCAACTAGTTCTCTATCGGATAGCTGTTGATGTCCTGATCGACATTGCCGAAGACGATATTTTTCAATGTAGTCTGATTCTCAAGATACAGATGTCTGGAATTTTGAGGGCTCACTAGCGCCACCTAGCAGATAAACCTTGAACCAACTAGTGCGCTATCGAGTAGCTCTTGATGTCCTGATCAACTTTGCCGAAGGTGAAATTCTTGTATGTAGTCAGATTCTCGAGATACAGAAGTTCAGAATTTTTAGAGCCCACTTGCGCCACCTAGCGGACAAACCTACAATCAACTAGTTCACTATAGGATAGCTGTTGGTGTCCTGATCGAGATTGCCGAAGACAGAATACTTCTATGTAGTCGGATTCTCGAAATACAGAGGTTTAAATTTTGATGGACTCACTAGCGCTACCTAACGGTTAAGCCCAGAACCAACTAGTTCACTATCAGATAGCTATTGATCCCCTGATCAACCTTGCCGAAGGCTAAATTCTTCTATGCAGTCGGATTCTCGAGATATAGAGGTTTAAATTTTTAAAGACTCACTAGCTCCACCTAACGGATAAACCTAGAACGAACTAGTTCACCATCAGATAGCTATTGATGTCCTGATCAACCTTGCCGAAGTCGAAATTCTTCTATGTAGTCGGATTCTCAAGATTCAGAGATTTGTTTTTTTTAGGACTCACTAGCGCCACCTCACGAATAAACCTAGAACCAACTAGTTCACTATCGGATAGCTCTTGATGTCCTGATCATCTTTGCCGAAGACAAAATATTTCTATGTACTCTGGTTGTTGAGAAACAGAAGTTTAGAATTTCTATGACTCGCTAGCGCCACCTAGTGGATAAACCTAGAACCAACTAGTTTAGTATCGGTTAGCTCTTGATGTCCTGATCGACCTTGTCGAAGACGAGATTTTGAAATTCTTCTATGTAGTCTGATTCTCAAGGTACAAAAATTCAGAATTTTTTTGAGCCCACTTGCGCCACCTAGCGGATAAACCTACAATCTTGAACCAACTAGTTCACTATCGAATAGCTGTTGATGTCCTGATCAACTTTGCCGTAGACGAAATTTTTCTATGTAGTCGGATTCTCGAGATACAGAGGTTTAAAGTTTTTAGGACCCACTAGCGTAACCTAACGGATAAATCTTGAACCAACTAGTTCACTATCGGATAGCTATTGATGTCCGGATCAACCTTGCCGAAGACAAAATTCTTCTATGTAATCGGATTCTCGAGATACAGAGGTTTAGTTTTTTTAGGACTCACTAGCGCCACCTAACGGATAAATCTAGAATCAACTAGTTCACTATTGGATGTCTATTGATGTTCTGATCAACCTTGCCGAAGACGAAATTCTTCTATGTAATCGGATTCTCAAGATACAGAGGTTTAAATTTTTAGGACTCACTAACGCCACCTAGCGGACAAACCTACAATCAACTAGTTCACTATCGAATAGCTGTTGATGTCCTGATCATCTTTGCCGAAGACAGAATTCTTCTATGTAGTCTGATTCTCGAGATAAAGAGGTTTATTTTTTTAGAGCCAACTAGCGCCACCTAACGGATAAATCTGGAACCAACTAGTTCACTATCGGATAGCTATTGATGTCCTGATCAACCTTGTCGAAGACGAAATTCTTCTATGTAGTCGGATTCTCGAGATACAGAGGTTTAAATTTTTTAGGACTCACTAGCGCCACCTAGCGGATAAACCTAGAACCAACTAGTTCACTATCGGATAGCTCTTGATGTCCTGATCAACTTTGCTGAATATAGTTTTTTTCTATGAAGTCTGATTCTCAAGATACGAAGGCGACAGTATTGGCAATGGCTGTTGACGAAATACCTGTCAAAGCACAATGTTTCGTGATCACTAGTGGCACCTACTGGAGCGAATACGTACTAAATTACGTACTATCGAAGAGTCCTTGATCTTCTCAACAACTTTGCTGAAGACACCAGTCTTCCAAAATGCTTCATTTCTCCGCAGTTATCGCAAAAGTTACTGATCTATAAATAGATCACTGGGCGTTTGAGGCATCTGATCTATAAATAGATCACTGGGCGGAAATGGGTTAAAATCCGAAGTGACCGGTGGTGCGAAAAATGATGTTTAACCTACTTAGAAATGTCACAACTCAATTTGGATTAGTGCATATTGAAGCTCTTAATTAGCTTAATGAAGCGCAACACAAAAAAATAGATTCAAATTTACTTCGCAGCTACAACTTCGCATGTGCTTCAAGCGACGACTTCGATTTGGTGGTGCGACGATAATGAGTGTTCGATATTGAGTTAATGATACACGAAAAAATCAGTCGATTAGGTATGAATCGTGAAGTTCAGAAAAATCATAATCGAATTCATCAAAAATAAACTGGAATTTTGGTTGGGTGAAAACCAACCTCAAAGATGATTCGAAGCAAACTAAATAATTAGTTTGTCCCTATCACCGTCAGCTGAGTCGCATCAGCTTCCATCTTGTTTTAGATTGTTTACTTGACACTCGTTTTACTTGTCGTTCGTGCGTAATTCTGCGACTGTCATCGACATCCCAGGTAAAGAGAGAAGTCATAAATTTATTCAAAGTTTGAAAAAAAAAACGCGTTAGCTTCATATTGCAGGTGCTTCAAATGGTGATTCCCAAATTGTATCTTTGTTCAATTGAGATATTGGCGCGGATTTTGGCAGGTTAGTGAAATCTCAACGTGTGAAATATGACGGAGACGGAAGTAATCACGTACAATCGAAGCGTGCCAGGAACCTTTTGCATTGTTCATCGGTTGCCGCAAGGATCGGGAAGCTACACAATTACCCGTTGTTGAAATTTGATGACGATAAGATGTGCATAAACATAAAAACGTGTAATACAAAAACTTGTTGTGCCAATAAATTTTATAAGAATGTTTCATAGTATTTTTTTTATAATCAATAAAAATAAGCCTGTGCAATAAGCGAAATGAGTGATTCAACCATGCGAATATTATTTTCAAACAAAGCTAAGCAGATTTTGTTTGTAACAAATTAGTTTAACTACATCAAAACAACCTATAATTTTGGATGATTTCGCACCTGTCAAATAAAACAATTAAAACTTTGTTAATTACAAACAAACTTTGGTTGAATTCAACTAACACTCCGCAAAATGATTAACGTTATACTTTAGTTTGTTTCAACCAATGCACATAGTGAAGGCAAATTTATTTTTAGTTTTTTGCAAATATCAATGCAGATTCTTGGTTAAAATAAACAAAGGTTTGGCTATATTTAACATATTTTTTTCCGTGCTATTGGAATGGAGTGGCCGTAGATCGGATGGCGAAATAAAACACGGGTGTGTTCTATGAGCAACAACAGTAAAGTGAAAATTTATTTCTTATAACTTAATGCTATGCGTACCATGCGCGTTGCCATGACTACTAGTTTTATATTCAAATATTCTATGGCATGCTGCCCCTAACGTCGTCATCTCCCACAAGAGATTCATATAAGAACTCCAGGGACTTCTTGCTTTAAAAACTGTTATTTACAAAGTAGCCTACCACCACCAGTTACGTAGAAGGTAAATAATCCGGCAACCCTGGATGCATCTCCACCGGCCGAAGAACAACCGCGATCGGTGCAACATGCATCCTTTGCCTGACCTCTCTCGTTCGTTCCGTACTTTTGCGCTCGCTTAGAGAAACGAAAACAAAAAATAAAATATTCACCACATGTAACACGTGAGTCGTGATGAAAATCCGATATGAATCGTGTTGTGTTACGAACATTTCACTCCATTTCTTTTCCCGACCGATCGACCGACCGACCGAATCGCAAGGAATTCCTGGCGGACCTCATTCCGGTGCGGTGCGGTACGGTGCTCGATGGGTCGGGAACTGCGATGAGCGCGCGCGCGGAAGCGCATTCCCAATTCGCGAAGCCAGCGGCAGCAGCAATCTCGGATGTTTTATCAGCAGCGCAAACGGGACGGACGACGGACGGGGGAGATGCTTTCATTCATACGGTTTGGGTTCGAGACATGGGACTTTCGGGACGTGTCCTCTCCAGGTACTCTTCCTTCAGTATACGACGACGGCGAATATTAATGTATGAAGCGCACAAAAAATATTTAGTTGTAAAATGGCACAATAGATAAGATGATGTGTGCAGGAGAGGACGACGGCGACGAATCGAAGGAAGAGTGTCGCTGCGCAGCAAGCGATCGAAGAAGGCGCTGGTGAACGCGGTAGGAGGCGAGAGGTTTGGTCGTGTCGCTCGTAAATCGCAGCAACCCGATAAGTCGCGGATGGGGTTGAAATAAAGCTAATGTAATTATGGTGTTTAAGATTAGGGCCGCTTGTTGAGAGGTCTTCGGGTACTTTTCGTGCTGACAGATCGGAGATTTCAATTCGGTTGAAATGTGTCAAACGGTTTGCAAATATCGAACAATGATATAAGCTCTGTTCAACTGATTGGCAGTAGGAAGTATTCGTTGATAGTTTTTGGACTAGCTTTGGGTGCAATTGAGCTGATACAGCGGAAGCGGTAATCGCTTGTGTTTTCAGCAAGTGTGACGGGTTCCATTCCCAATCAGTCTCAGAACTTATCGAAATGGACAATTCCTTGAATTCGAACACTCATTTTCATGTTTTGCGCTAACGTAAGAACAAACTGACATTCACAAGACGCGACGCGAGACAAGACATAACACAATCTGACAATCGTCAAGGATTTAAAGATTTTAAATCCTTGACGATTGTAAGAACGATAAGTGTTATGTCTTGTCTCGCGTCGCGTCTTGTGAATGTCCTTGAATTCTTTGTGCAGAGAGTATCTGCATGCCTGATGCCACACGATATATAAATTCACACTTCAACATCGATTTCCTCCGTTCATAGATTTTGTTACATTCGGTGTTTGGTAAAGTTAGCAGGGGTTCTTCAGTAAAGCCTTTTCAACATGCTTTTCAAAAATGAATAAAAGAAGACGTGGCCAGTGCCGTTACAGAACCGTTCAATTAATGTCAAACAAAATAGTCCGACAAAGAAGTAAAAGTGTGTTTATGAACTCATTAAACCTTTTACATTCACTAACTGTACCGGTTTCCTTTCACATAAAGAACACTTGTTTTCGACGATCAACAACAGTAAACAAAACGTGAACAAAACAATAAAACCAAATCAACAAAAAGACCTCAATGCAGTGGCGTAGCCAGAAATTGTCTCTGGGAGGGGTTTTCAACGGTCAATGATACCTTTTTTGATTAGACATTTACATTTTGTAAAATGTAATGAGCAATTGTATTCGTAGTTTGAAAATAGCGGCGCAGCCGAAAATTTTTTCGTCGCAAAGCGCTTTATACTGAAAATTTGTTCCACAAATTTTGGCTCTGGGGGGGGTTTTAACCCTAAAACCCCCCCCGTGGCTACGCCAGTGCCTCAATGCATATTGAATTAAACTGCTCAACAACTTCAACCCGAAACCGCGGGATGATGGACGCACGCTCGCCCTCAGATCGATCGCATCCTGCATGGGCTTTTGACAGGACCAGAGCGTGCTCTACATCCAGATGGTGGCGGCGGCAAATATATCCGCAACAGGATTTCAAAAGCGACCGACCCTCAGGCCAGCAGTTCAGTGACGTCTCGTACAGAAAGAGGCAGTTGATCGGGGAAAGGTAAATTGATTGAAATAATACCCGTTAATTTGGGTGCGCAATCATTCACACCTTCCTTTCTCTTTTCTGTGGAAGGGGGAACGAAGGATGATGGTGATGACGTCGACATGGCAATGCAACGGTGTCACCATGGAAACAGTGGTTTGTTCATTGCTTGGTTCATTGTAACTCTGGAAACGAGTTCATATTCGTGAACACGGTAACACTCAAGGTAACGCTCAAACCTTCTTCGCCACCTGCGATCAATCGATGAACATATCATCCACAGCATGCTGCGATCTAATCGCTGACCACAGGGCAAATCGATATATCTCAATTCAAACCAACTTCAAATGGTTTCCTCTGTTTGCAAACACGATCACTCGAAAACTGATCAAACTCCCTGGAAATTAGTCAAAACAACGGGAAAGTGATTAGAGAGATGGAATCAGGTTCTTTCCAGGCAAACGAGACCACCGCCAGACCCCCCTGGCGGCTGGTGCGCAAGCCAATCAGAAAACCAAACACCAATATCTAAGCGAAACGGTACCTCCTTCCAAACCTATTCGTGAATGGTTGCAGCCGAAAATAGAGACGTGTAAAAATTAAAAACCAATAACATTAGGCCAATAATTTGAATAAAAATCCAATTTCTCTCGTGCGGGTAGACAGAGACACCCGCAGCGGCAGCAGGTATCCGTGATCCACACTCCGCCAGGGGGTCCTGCCGCGAGTAATATGCAAACCAATCATCATAATCGTCAAAACTCGCGGAGGTACCTCTCGGGGTTTGGGACGTCATCCGGTCCGAAACGGGTGGCGTCCACCACCCGCAACATTGTCCGAAACTGGTTCACTGGAGGCCCCAGCAGATTCTGTTTTCCGCTGAAAGGATTATAACACGCTGGTCTGAGATAAAGAGACAAGAGACGTTGCGCTCTTGAGTTTTCCAGTACTATGTATGGTTTTATGAAGGTATTGACGTAGTTTTGAGGAAGGCGCTTATATAAAACAAATTATGATAACCACTATCGTGACAAAGCCTGGAATTCAACATTAATCTGCATTTTGGTAATGTTTTGACATAACCATAAGCACTAGCATTTACTAGAATCACTTTGATACCTGACAGCGTCAGGTAACATTCTTGTGGACTTAAAGAAGTTTTATAGAAGACTCTCAAATTAAAATTGATCTTGTCGTTCTGAATTCTCATTATTCTGATAACAGATGGTAGTGGTGTTCTTGAAAAACTAGTTATGTACGTCTGTTTGTCGGTCCCCTAACTTTTTTCACACACGCACGATCGCTGCCCTCTCCGAAACACGTACGAGCTGCGATCGTTGATCCCTGATTATGATCACCATTTCGGGACTGAGCTATAAACCGTGCCGAATTGATGAGCGACTCGAATCACGCCGGACTAGAAATTATCGACTTAGTTCTGGCCGCGCCGTCTCGAATCGAAGATCATCAGCGCGCCCTAATGATCTATGTGTTCTATCGGAACGCTCTCCTACTACGGCGTGGCGATCCCGGCCTGACTGACGTCTTCTGGAAAAACACAAAGCCAATCAATCATTTTCATCTTTTTCGGAGTGTCCGGCGAGCTTGGTGGTTTTGACCGTTGAATAGTTACGCGAGGAAAACAAACACGGGATCGACGTACCTGGACTGAACTATGGAGAAAGAGCAGTCCCCGGTTCAGCCTAATTAAAAGACCGGAACCGGCAACCCAAGAGATACAGAGAGAACCGTCCGTCAGTCAGAGTCAGATGAATCAATCACGTGTCCGGGGTGACCTCAAAATGTCACAACAGTTGAGCTTCTCTTTCTGCGGAACCACGACGCTCGATCACTCATTCGTCGATCATCAACCTGTGCTTGCTTTGATTTGTTCGTTTTGCTCCGCACCGCATAGTAGGTATTCCGCTCTGGTTTCGGTGCGGTCCATCTGGTCGAGACAGCAGGCCAGAGTCCAGACTTAATTAATTTTCCAATGCCTACTATTTTGATAATCAGGGGGATCGTACAACAAGAACAACAGAACAACAGCAGCGTGGCGGTGGGAGTGACGGGACACATCACGAACCGTATCCAAGAAGGCCCTGTTAAAGCTATGCTAGGCCTCTAAGACTTATCCGAGATGAGAAAAATAACATAAACGTAGCCTAATTAGTTCATTTGTAATTTCCGACAGTTGGACCGCCGTGTGAAGAAAATGAGTAAATACTCAATCAAGTATGTGAATCTTTATGAAGTCGTGGAGCAAATCTTCACAGAGATCTGAGTAAAGAGTATTTACTCAGTTACATTGATATTGCCAATTGTCCTGTAGGTGGGCTCGATCACGCCAGAAATCGGTCAACGAAAGTTCGTTGATTTTTATCTTTTCTTGGCGAATGTAAGAACGGTAAGTGTTATGTCTTGTCTAGCGTCGCGTACTGTGTGTCTCGACACATGAATTTCCATAATTGTTTTTGCGTTCGTGTACTTAACGTACATGGCGCAACTCACGAACACCGCCTGAGTTACTAGTTGCTCACTTCTCACTTTTCACCCCTCAATGCTTCACACTCCTCACTTTTTAACTTCGTGAACTTCCATACTACTCACTTTTGACTCTACATTGCTGTTTGTGCTTAGCCAGCGGTTATAGGCGCAACGATGAGAAGCGAAACGAATGAGAGAATAGGCTATTTAGTATCAACTCCTGGGAAAGGAAACAGGAACAAAACACTTATGGATTACGCGCCTGTCTAGTGAGCAGGAGTCGTGAGTGCAACTCTCACCGAGAGGACGAGTAACTTTTTCGCAAATTCCACTCCAATTT
This sequence comes from Aedes albopictus, assembly GCF_035046485.1. NCBI lineage: Eukaryota > Metazoa > Arthropoda > Insecta > Diptera > Culicidae > Aedes > Aedes albopictus. Next base: position 330,689,102 of record NC_085136.1, on the reverse strand, counting down.
GTCCATTTCTCACACAGGCCAGTATTTGTACAGTCTAGCTTTTGGAGTTAAGTTAACTTCCTGCAAAGCCCCACCACACCGACAACCGGAATCTTCGGCAAAGTGGATTGTCGACAGCCGCCTGCTCTACGGTCTTGAGATATCACCTGCATTTCCCGTCATCTTCTCAAGGACACCGTGTTGGTAATGACGATCTTGAGATCGTCATCACGACCGCTGAGCAGCTAACAACTGCTTACTTTTCACTTCTCACCCCTCAATGAGTCATAATCTATCTGTCACCTTTCAAAACACACTTTTGCTGACTTTCCACTCACTTCTTCCTCGTCACTGTCCACTTTTCATTCCTCACTTTTCGCTCTTAACTTCATAACACTCCTCTCTCTTCACTTTTCACTGCTTATTCTCAACAGTTCACGTCTCACTCTTCACCGCTCACTCCTCGATTCTCACTATTCACTGCTCACTGTTCAATGCCCACTTCTCATTGCTCCACACTCCCCACTGCTTATTCCACACTACAAAGTTCTAACAGCTCAGTCCTCATAGTTCACATCTCACTCCTCACGCTTAGTTTCTCTCTGCTCCTATGTCATTTGTTCTTAATGTGAAGATTCACTAGTTTTAAACAGATCCAAATTTGGTGGTGCCGGAAACGAGTACAGTTTTCGTAAATACGACTTCGCTCAAACTTCAAATTAATGCACCCATGTATCGGTCCATGATCCTTTGCACGAGTTCACTAATGGGACGTTCCATGGTTACCCAAATAACACAGCTCCGCTCGAAGTCGTAAGAAGTAAGTGGAAAAGCGCCCCCGCCACTTGTATTTTGTTGTGCAATTTTCAAGAATGCCGATTTTTATTATAATAAAAATATTCTATCGTGAGTATTACGCCGTGAGTTGATGAGAGAGTGAATTGATTGTCTCTTATACATTCATCAGCTTGTCTCACGAAAGATTGTTACAGAAAATTCAACGTTCCTTGAAAATGCATCACGAAAAATAAGCACCGAGACCTTTCAATAAAACCCGGTCTTCTCGCTGAGCTGGTTGATGAATAAGTTAGTGAGTTTATGGATGAGATTTTTCTGTGAATGGGACGAGTTATGCAGTGGATAAGTTAGTGATTCGGTAAGTGTGAGTTTGCGAGTGAATTGATAAGTAAGTGAATTGATGAGTGAGAGTTGCTGAATAAATGATTTCAGAAGTGAATGGGGTAACTGGCTAATTATGGAGTTCATGAGTGAATAAATTGATGAGTGAGTAACCGAGCTAGTGAATTAAACTTCACAACTCACTTGAGTAAGATCGTGTGAGTAAGTAGGATGATGAGTAAGTAGGATGATGAGAAGATAAGCGAGGGAATTGATAAGTTTGATGTGTAAGTTCTTAGTGGTAAAGTTTTTGAATAAATGAGTCCAAAGTGAGTTGGTTTGTGAACAGGTTGATGAGTGAGTGTATTTTTGAATGCGTGTGTTAGTGAGTTGATGAGTAAGCTGATGAATGAGTGTATTAGATACCAAGCGACTTGATGTGTTAGTCCGTGAATATTGTTGTGTTAATTTGTGAGAGAGTGGATTTGCAAGTGAGTAATGGGGTTCAAAAGTGAGTGAGTTGGCAGGTACAGTATCGGACAATTAAGATGCACCAAATCGGTTTTCTCAAACAAGCAAGTCATTTTTAGACTGCCATATCTCAGTCATTTCTTAACCGATTTATTTCAATTTTCTGTGATGAACTACAAAACATTCCAATTTTCAAAAACAATTGAAAGCGATTGGTAATGATAACTACTAACACTAGTTACAGATAGGATGAAATTTGACAACAAAAATACACCAACACAACATTTTTCAATATTTTGAAAGCACGTTGGTTTCTTCAGCACATTTATCCGCCATCTTCGCCATAAGAAACATATTTGTCAAAGACATCATTATGATATGATTTAATAATATTTTGCCAACTTTCAAGAATTGAAAAATTTTGTAGTTCGTCTCAGAAAAAATGAAATCAATCGGTTGAGAAATGACTGAGATATGGAAATCTTATGTTGATTTGTTTGTATGTGAAAACGGCTTCGATGCCTTTTTATTGTCCGATTCATATGTAATAGAAGTAAGCTTGCGGCATTCCTGATGAAATGATTTTCTTCACAACGAAACGGAAATAATGTGTAGTACAACGTGGTAAAATATCTCAGCTTACTGCTTAATTTCAATCGCCGAATGGGATCCACACTGTCAACCTATCTCAGCAGTTAGTGTTTTTATGCTGTACCGTTTAACATGTCAGTTCAGAGTTAGTGAACGCTTTGAACCAAGTCAGCTACTGCAACATTGTATTCATTGGCGTGAAATCGTTTACCTGTTACGGCATCTTTACCTATAAATTTTATTTGTTTTTCTTTATTTTTAGATGTCATACTCATTCACGTAAACACACACTTACTCACTTATTCCTTTACTAATTCACTCACTCACTCACTCACTAATAGGTTCACTCACTCATCCGTCAGTCATTAATTCATTAACTCACTACATCACTTACTAACTCACTTTTTTGCTAACATATTCATTCATTGTTTAGCCTCTTAGCCGTGCGGTAAGGGTCACCAAGGTTCTAATCGCATCATGCCACAGCCACAGGGCGAGGGTGCGATTCCCGCCCCGGTTGATGAAACTTTTCATGAGAATAGTTTCTTCTTCGTACTCACTGGTACATGCTGGTCTAGAATTAAGTTTTGTTCAGTCAGTACAGCCTCAGACTTAAGGCGGTGTCCATGTCTTGTTTTTCACTAGCTGGATCACTCACTCACTAATTCACTTAGTCACTGGCTCACTCACTCACACGTTTACCTGCTTATACACTTATCAACTCACTCACTTATCTCTGTATAAACTCACTACATCACTCACTCACTAACTCATGCGAACCAAATCATTTATACTGGAAAAACTTGTAATTAGAAGGCACGAAATGATGCTAAATGACAAATTGAGGGATGAAATTTGTGAAAAAAAAACCCACGACTCCGTATTCGCTTTAACCGGTGCACAAATTGCCAATTTTCCTGGCATTTTACCAGATTTGCTGGTATGTTTGAAACATACTGGAAAAACTTGTAATAAGAAGGCACGCAGAACCATTATTTGTTCTGTGGCTTAGTCGGTTAAAGCACCGGTCTAGCAAATACGGAGTCGTGGGTTAGAATCCCACCAGAACGCGATTTTTTTTAACAAATTTCTTCGCTCAATTTGTCAATACATCGACATTCCAAACTAAAGATATAACAGATGGCACTTTTTTGTGTGGTAGTAAAATCGAATTTTCTCGGTAAAGAAGTTGTTCCGGAACACGAGGTACACATAGAAAGTTGTCCTTTCAAACCATTCTTGATTTCTATTCACTAACTTTTTACAAAACTATCTCGTTTTCTAACAATTAACGTTTTTCACGATTTTTCCATACGATTTGACAGTTCTTGACTACCATGCTTCCGTGAGCTTGAGGTGAGAATTTTAGAAAGTTGACAACCGAGAGTAGCACAGACGATGCATTGAATACAAGCGATGGTGTCGCCGCCGGGCTGTCAGCGCTGGAAACTAGATGCTATAAAAGTTCTTGCATGCAATTTTTACTACTGGCGCCAACTGAGAGCAATCAATAAAAATGTAAACAGCAATCATCCCATTAGCAACATTTCGTGCCTTCTAATTATAAGTTTTTCCAGTATGTTCCAGACATAACAGCAAATCTGGTAAAATGCCAGTGAAATGGACAGTAATGGGCCAAATCATTTACTTGTTAAATTATACATTCACTACATCACTCACTCTTTTACTCACACATTCACTCACTAACAGACTCCCTCACTCACTAGTTCACTAACTCACTAACTCAGTAACTGATTTACTCACTCACTTCCTTACTGGTCAACACACTACATACACATATATGAATTATTAGTCATCTTACCATATCTCCTATTTACTTACTAATTCAATCATATACTCACTAGTAGGCTCTCTCTCACTTAAGCGGGAGCCACAATGCTGCGTCGACTTCGACTTCGACTTCAGCGTTAACGGATCCGTCATTGTACTAAAACGCAGATGGATGCGTTAACGCAAAGACAGCCCACAATGCTGCGTTGCGTCGTGCGTTTGTTTACATTGGTGATGGAATTTAATCACGGATATGGAATCTCAATCGGAATCAACATTGAAATCAGATTTCTGCAGCCGGACTGCAAAAATCATTACCAGAATCTGGAATTGAATATTCGATTCGTAGCAGCCGCTAGTGTGGTCAATATAATCATGGATTTTTTGCGAAATTTGTGAAATTTCATCCGGAAACCGATCGCTAATGGTGCGGTGCTTCATAAATTTTTCTGCCGCAGTGATTGTGAGAAGGAACTTGTTCTGTGATTGTTCCGGAAGAATTTTTTTCTGGACTTCTCATAACAGGAAACCCTACCGGGACTCTTTTAGTAGGAATTCTCTGTTTTTAATTTGTGGATTCCTCCAGAAATATCATTTGTATTTCCTCTGGACGACGCTTCGGAACATCCACAAAAGTTGGGAACTCCGTAATGAATTTCACACTCTCGAAATTCAACGGGAATTTCTTCTATTTCAGGTTCAGGAGTTTCTTTGAGAATTTTACCAACACTTCTTTAGTAAATTAGACGTTCCCTCAAAATTTTCTCTAGATCATTCAGGATTCTTGTTTTCAAAGGTTTCTCGGGAATATATCATGTAGTTCATTCAACAACTACTTTAGAAGTTTCTTAAAAAATCCCCCAGGAGTTTCATCGCGTATTCCTTTAGGAGTTCCATAGAGAATTCCTCCAGGAAATCCATTGGGAATTCCTACAGGACTTCCATTGAAAATTTTCCCCAGAGTTAAATTAAGCATCCCTTTAGGAAGTCCATTGGGAATTCCTCCAGAAATTCCTTTAATAAATCCTCTAGGAATTCTATTGGGAGTTCTATCGGGGATTCCTCTAGCAATTGCTGCAGGAATTCTTCAAGGAGTTTCTTCCAGAATTTCTCAAACAGTTCTTTAGGAAATGGTTTTAGTAATTTCCTGAAGAATTTTTACAGGAGCTGTTTCAGGTTTTTTTAGTTTCTTTGCGTGTTTCTCCAGTAGTTCTCTCAACAATTACTACAGAATTTCCTCGGAACATCCCCCAGGAGTTTCTTTGGGAATTTCTCCAAAAGTTTCATCGGTAATTTCTCCAGGAGCTGCATCGAAAAATCTTCTAAAAATTCCTAGCAGTTCCTCCAGGAGTTCCATTCGGGATACCCCCAGTATTTCCATCACAGTTTCTTCAGAAATTCGTTCGGGAATTCTTCCAGGAGATTCTTTGAAAATTTCTTCAACAGATCTTTAGGAAATTTATTTGAAAGATCTCTCAAGAAATTCACCAGAAATTCCTAAAGGACTTTTTTTTTAAGTGTTTTCGGGAATTTATCCAGTAGTTCATTCACAATTATTTCATAAATTTCTTAAAAAGTCCCCCATCGGGAAGTTCTCCACAAAACACATCGGAGGAGTTCCATTGTGTTTTTTTTTAAGTTTCATTAGGAATTCTTCCAGGGATTCAATTGGGGATTACTGCACGTGTTCTAGTGGAAATTCCTTCAGGAAAGTCCATCGAGAATTCCTTCAGGGGTTCTATCTAAAATGCCTCCAGTAGTTCCTTCGGAAGTTCTTCGTGGATTCCTCCAGGATTTTTTTGTTTTGGATTCTTCCAGGAATTCCATCGGAAATATCTTCAAGAATTCTTTCGTGGATTCCGTTGGTGATTCTTCTTAGAATTCCTCCGGAGATTCTTATACAAATTCCATCGGAGGTTCCTCCAAGAATTCTTTCGGGGATTCTTCCGAAGATTCCTTCAAGAAGTCCTACGCAAGTTTCTCCAGAAATTCTTTTAGGGATTTCTTCGGGAATTCCTTCGGAGATTTCTCCACATATTCCTTCGGCGATTCTTCCAGAAGTTCTATCTGGGATTGTTCAAGGAATTCCATTCCTCAATAAATTCCAACTGGAATTGAGAATGCCTTCTGGAATTTCCTTCAGGAATTCCTCCTAGGATGACTTCAGAGAATAATCCAGGAATTCTTCCATGGATTTCTCCAGGAATTCCTTCGGGAAATCCTTAAGAAATTCCTCCAGGATATCCTCTGGGGATTTCTCCAGGAAATATTTCATAAATTCCTGTAGGAAATATTTCATAAATTCCTGTAGGAATTCTTCCAGAAATTCTTTTGGAAACTCTTCCAGTAATTCCAATTCTTCTAGGCTTTTTTCCAGGGATTCCTCCAGTGATAACATCAGGAATTCCTTCACGATTTCTTCCAGGAATTCCGCCATGATTTCGTCCAGGAATTCCTCCTGAGATTCCTTCAGCAATTCCTCCGGTTGGTTGATTGATTTGTCTTTATTTAAGAGACTTTCAGCCGTTGGCTGGATCGTCTCTCCAATTCCTCCGGGGATTTTTCCATAAATTTCTCTGAAGATTCCTCCAGGATTTGCTCCGGGTATTCGTTCAAGAATTCTTCCTAGGGTCCCAGCAGAAATTCCTCCAGAATTGGTCCGGGGATTTCTACAGAAATTCCTCTGAAAATTCTTCCAGGAATTCCTACGGGGATTCTTCCAGAGTAATTCCGATAAGAATTCCTAGAAGAGTTTCTGGAGGGGATCCTTAAAGGACTTCTTAGAGGAATCCTCGAAGGAATTCTTGAAACGGAAGAATTCTTGCATCGTGAGTTCCTCTAGGAATTCCTTCTGGAATTTCTTGAGGTGCTTCATCGGGATTATGTGAAGGAATTTTTATTTTTTTATTCCTCTTTGGATTCCTCTAGGATTTTTTTCGAGGATTCCTCCAAGAATTCTTCCGTTTCACGAATTCCTACGTTGATTCCTCCAGAGTAATTCCGATAAGAATTCATGGAAGAGTTTCTGGAGGGGATCATTAAAGGACTTCTTGGAGGAATCTTGAAACGGAAGAATTCTTGAAGGTGAAGGAATTCTCGAAAAAAATCCTAGAGGAATCCAAAGAGCAATTCCTGGAGGAGGCCCAGGAGGAATTTCAAGAAGAATCCTCGAAGGAGTCCTAAAAGAACTCCAGAAAAACTTCTGGAGAAGTTTTCGGATCAACCCCGGAGGAATCCCCGAAGGAATTCTAGGAGGAATCCTCGAATGAGTTTCCTGGCGGAATTCCTGGAAGAATAATCGGAGAAATTCCTGAAGGAAATATTGGAAGAATTCCTGAAGTTTCTTCTGGAAGAATACCTATAGGTGTTCCTGAAATAATTTCTGAAGGAATTCCTTGTGGAATTTTTGGAAGACTTAATGGAGTAATTTCCGGAGTAATACTAGAGAATTTTCTTAAATAATTCATGGAGTATTGCCTGGAAGAATTGAAAAAAAAAATCCTGAACGAGTCCCTGGAAAAAATTCTGGGAGAATCCCCGAAGGAACTCCTGGAGGATTCCCAGGAGGAATTCTTGGTAGAATCCTGGATGAAATTCCTGAAGGATTCCCTGAAGGATTCCCCGAAGGATTTCCTGGAGAAATCTCCACGGAATTCTTGAAGGAATCTCCGAAAGAATTCTTGGAGGGATACCCGAAGGAATTCTTGGAGAAATTCCGAATGAAATTCTTGCAGGAATCTCTGAAGGATTTCATGAATAATTCTCCAAGGGAATTCCTGGAGGAATCCCCGCAGGAATTTCTGGAAGAATCCCCGAAGGAATTCCTGAAGGAATCCCCGGAGGAGTTCCTGGAGAAATCCCCGGAGGAATTCCTGGAATTCCTCCGGGGATTCCTCCGGGGATATCTCCAGGAATTCCTTCGGGGATTCTTCCAGGAATTCCTCCAGGAATTCCTCCAGAAATTCCTCCAGGGATTCCTCCAGGAATTCCCTTGGAGAATTATTCAGGAAATCCTTCAGAGATTCCTGCAGGAATTTCATCCGGGATTTCTCCAATAATTCCATCGGGGAGTAATCCAAGAATTCTTTCGGGGATTCCTCCAAGAATTCCGTCGGTGATTTCTCCAGGTATTCTTTCGGAGATTCCTTCAGGAATTTCATCGAGGATTCCACCAAGAATTCCTACGGGGAATCCTCCAGGAGTTCCTCCGGCGATTCTTCCAGGAATTCCTCCGGTGATTCCTCTAGGAATTCTTCCAGGAATTCCTCCGGGGATTCCTCCGGGGATTCCTCCAGGAATTCCTCCGGGAATACCTCCAGGAATTCCTCCGGGGATACTTCCAGGAATTCCTCCGGGGATACCTCCAGAAATTCCTCCAGGGATTCCTCCAGGAATTCCCTTGGAGAATTATTCAGGAAATCCTTCAGAGATTCCTGCAGGAATTTCATCCGGAATTTCTCCAAGAATTCCATCGGGGAGTAATCCAAGAATTCTTTCGGGGATTCCTCCAAGAATTCCGTCGGAGATTTCTCCAGGAATTCTTTCGGAGATTCCTTCAGGAATTTCATCGAGGATTCCACCAAGAATTCCCACGGAGAATCCTCCAGGAGTTCCTCCGGGGATTCTTCCAGGAATTCCTTCGGGGATTCCTCCAGGAATTCCTCCGGGGATTCCTCTAGGAATTCCTCCGGGGATTTCTCCAGGAATTCCTCCGGGGATTCCTCCAGGAATTCCTCCGGGGATTCCTCCAGGAATTCCTCCGGGGATTCCTCCAGGAATTCCTCCGGGGATTCCTCCAGGAATTCCTCCGGGGATTCCTCCAGGAATTCCTCCGGGGATTCCTCCAGGAATTCCTCCGGGGATTCCTCCAGGAATTCCTCCGGGGATTCCTCCAGGAATTCCTCCGGGGATTCCTCCAGGAATTCCTCCGGGGATTCCTCCAGGAATTCCTCCGGGGATTCCTCCAGGAATTCCTCCGGGGATTCCTCCAGGAATTCCTCCGGGGATTCCTTCAGGAATTCCCTTAGAAAATTATTCAGGAAATCCTTCAGAGATTCCTGCAGGAATTTCATCCGGGATTTTTCCAAGAATTCCTTCGGGGATTAATCCAAGAATTCTTTCGGGGATTCCTCCAAAAATTCCGTCGGAGATTTCTCCAGGAATTCTTTCGGAGATTAGTTCAGGAATTTCATCCAGGATTCCACCAAGAATTCCTACGGGGAATCCTCCAGGAGTTCCTCCGGGGATTCTTTCAGGAGTTCCTCCGGGGATTCCTTCAGGAGCTCCTCCGGGGATTTCTTCAGGAATTCCTCCGTGGATTCCTCCAGCAATTTCTCCGGGGATTCATTCAGAAATTTCTCCGGGTATTCTTTAGAAATTCCTTTAGGAAATTCAAAAAAATCCTCCAGGAATTCCTCCTGGGATTCCTCCGGGGATTCCTCCAGGAATTACTCCGGGGATTTCTCCAGGAATTCCTCCGGGGATTCCTCCAGGAATTCCTCCGGAGATTCCTTAATGAATTCCTCTGGGGATTCATCTAGGAATTCCTCCGAGGATTCCTCCAGGAATTCCCTTGGAGAAATATTCAGGAAATCCTTCAGAGATTCCTGCAAGAATTTCATTCGGGATTTCTCCAAGAAATTCCTGAAGGAATCTCCGAAAGAATTCCTGGAGAAATGTCCGACGGAATTCTTGGAGGAATCCCCGAAAGAGTTCTTGGATTACTCCCCGAAGGAATTCTTGGAGAAATCCCGGATAAAAATCCTGCAGGAATCTCTAAACGATTTCCTGAATAATTCTTCAAGGGAATTCCTGGAGGAATCCCCGGAGGAATTCCTGGAGGAATCCCCAGAGGAATTCCTGGAAGAATCTCCAAAGGAATTCCTGGAGGAATCCCCGGAGGAATCCCCGGAGGAATTCCTGGAGAAATCCCCGGAGGAATTCCTGGAGGAATTCCTGGAGGTATCACCGGAGGAATTCCTGGAGGTATCCCCGGAGGAATTCCTGGAGGAATCCCCGGAGGAATCCATGGAGAAATTCCTGGAGACATCCCCGGAGGAATTCCTGGAAGAATTCCTGGAGGAATCCCCGGAGGAATTCCTGAAAAGATCCCCGGAGGAACTCCTGGAGGATCCTCAGTAGGAATTCTTGGTGGAATCCTGGATGAAATTCCTGTAGGAATCTCCGAAAGAATTCCTGGAGAAATCTCCGACGGAATTCTTGGAGGGATCCCCGAAAGAATTCTTGGATTATTCCCCCAAGGAATTCTTGGAGAAATCCCGGATGAAATTCTTGCAGGAATCTCTGAAGGATTTCCTGAATAATTCTCCAAGGGAATTCCTGGAGGAATCCCTGGAGGAATTTCTGGAGGAATTCCTGGAGGAATCCCCGGAGGAATTCGTGGAGGAAACCTCGGAGGAATTCCTGGAGGAATCCCCAGAGGAATTCCTGGAGGAATCCCCGGAGAATTTCCTGGAGGAATCCCCGGAGGAATTCCTGGAGGAATCCCCGGAGGAATTCCTGGAGGTATCCCCGGATGAATTCCAGGAGGTATCCCCGGAGGAATTCCTGGAGGTATCCTCGGAGGAATCCTCGGAGGAATTCCTGGAGGAATTCCTGGAGGAATCCCCGGAGGAATTCCTGGAGGAATCCCCGGAGGAATTCCTGGAGGAATCCCCGGAGGAATTCCTGGAGGAATCCCCGGAGGAATTCCTGGAGGAATCCCCGGAGGAATTCCTGGAGGAATCCCCGGAGGAATTCCTGGAGGAATCCCCGGAGGAATTCCTGAAGGAATCCCCGGAGGAATTCCTGGGGGAATCCCCGGAGGAATTCCTGGGGGAATCCTCGGAGGAATCCTCGGAGGAATTTCTGGGGGAATCCTCGGAGGAATTCCTGGAAAAATCCCCGGAGAAATTCCTGGAGAAATCGCCGGTGGAATTCCTGGAAGAATTTTTTGAATTTCCTGAAGGAATTTCTAAAGAATACCCGGATAAATTTCTTGATGAATCTCCGGAGGAATTCACGGAGGAATTCCTGAAGGAATCCCCGGAGGAATTCTTGGAGGAATCCCCGGAGGAATTTCTGGAGTTATCCCCAGAGGAATTCCTGGACGAATTTCCAGAGGAATTTCAGAAAAAATTCTGGAGAAATCCCCGGACCAATTTCTGGAGGAATTTCTGCAGGAACCTTTGGAGGGATTCCTAGACGAATACCCGGAGGAAATTCTGGAAGAAATCTCCGGAGAAGTCCTGAAGGAATCCCAGAAGGAATTCCTGAATGAATTCTGGAAGTAATCCCGGAGGAATTTCTGAAGGAATCTATGGGGTTATCTTTGGAGGAAATCCGGAGGAATTCCTGGAGTTATTTCTGGAGGAATTTCTGAAGGAATCCCTGGAGAAATTCCTGGAGAAACCCTGGAGAAATTCCTGGAGGAGTCCCTGTAGGAATTTCTAGAGGAATTCCCAAAGCAATTTCTGTAGGAAAATCCGGAAGAATTCCTGGAGGGAACTTCGGAGGAGTTTTTTGAGCAATCTCTGGAGGAATATCTGGAAACATTTCTTGAGGAACTTTCGGTGGAATCTCTGGCGAAACTGCGGGGGAATTTGTGGAGAAATTCCTGGAGGGTTTCCTGCAGGAGTCCACGGAAGATTTCCTGGAAGAATTCCCAAAAGAATTTCTGGAGGAATCTCGAAACGAATTTCCAGGAGGAATTCTTTGAGGAATATCTGGAAGTATGCCTGAAGGAATTTACGACAGAATCTCTGGATGAATTCCTTTGGGAATTTCTGGAGGAATTCTCGGAGGATATCTTGGAAGAATTCCTGGTAGAATTTTTGCAGAAATTCCTGGAAGAATTTCCGGAGGAGTTTTTTGAAATATTCCAGGATTAATTTCTGGAGGAATTCTTTGAAGTATAACAGAAGAAATTCCTGGAGGAATTTTCGGAGGAATTCCTGGAGTAATCCCCCGAGGAATTCTTGGAGAACAACTCGGATGAATTTACGGAAAACTTCGTGAAGAAATCCTCGGAGGAATTCCTTGAGGAATCCCCGGAAGCATTCCTGGTGGAATCCCCGAGGATTTGCTGGGGGAATTTTTGCAGGAAATTCTGAAAATATGCAGAGGAATTCCTGGAAGAATCCCCGGAGAATTCCTTGCGGAATCTTCGGAGGATTTTTTTAGGAATCCCCGGAGGATTCCCTCGAGCAACCTACGGAGGAATTTGTGGGAGAATCTCCTTAGGAACTTCTTGTGTAAACCCTGGAGGATTTCCTGGAGGAATTCCCGGAGGAGTTTGTGCAGAAATTTCCGTAGCAATCTTTGGAGAACATCCTGGAGGAATCCCCGGAGGAATTCTTGGAAGTATCCTCAAGGAATTACTTTAGGTATCTCCGGAGGATTTCCTGGAGGGATCCCCGGAGGAAATTGTGCCGAAATTTCCGGAAAAATCCCCGAAGGAGTTCCTTGAGGATTCTTCGGTGGAATTTCTGGAGGATTCTCCCTTGGAATCCCCGGAGGATTTCCTTGAGGAATCTCCGGAGAATTTGCTGAAGCAATCCCTGGAGGAATTTATGCATGCATTTCCGGAGGAATCCTCGGTGGAATTCCAGGAAAAACCTCCGGAGGAATTTCTGGAAGAACCTCCCTTGGAATTCCCGAAGAGTATTTCTTGGAGGCATCTCCGGAAGCATTCCTGGAGGAATTCCCGAAAGTACACCACTAGCAATTCTCGAAACACTTCTTCAGGGAAACCCGATGGAGCTGCTCAAGTAATTTCCGAAGGAACTGCTGGAGGAATTTCCAAAGGAACTCCCAATGGAACTCCTAAAGTAAATTTCAATGGAATTACTGGAGCAATCCGTGATGGAATACCTGGATAATTTCCCGAAGGAAAACCTGAAGCAACTCTCAAAAAATAGAAATTCTCAAAGGAACACCAGGTGTTATTTTTAAATGATTTTTTTTTTCTTAAATCCCCAATGAATCTACTCAAGGAATTCTCGAAGGAACTCCTGGAGGAATTCCAGAAACAACTCGTAATTCCCGAAGATATACCTGGAGAAGTTTCCTCGTAGGAGCCTAATATGAATCCCAGAAGTACCTTCTACCAGGATTCCTGAAGGAACTCTTCTAGGCATTTCAGAAATAATTCCTGGAGATAATGCAGATTTTTTTTTCAAGGAATTCATGGAGCAACACCTGCCTGAACTAGCAATGATTTTTTTTTAAACTTCGTGGAATTTCCAATGGAAATCCTTGAAAAATTCTCCAGGGAAATCATTGAGAAGTTCCCGGACGAACTCTAGGAGGAGTTCCCGGATGAATTCTAGAAGGTAGTCCTGAAGAAATTCCCGAAGGTAGTCTTGGAGAAATTTCCGAGGAATCTTCTTAATAAATTCCAGGATTGAGATTTCATCCTGGAGTTTATTAAGAAGATCCCTCGGGAGCTCTAAGATAAATTTTTGAAGAAGTCCCGAATGAACTTCTGGGAAAATCTCTAAAAGAACTCCTGGAGAAATTCCCTAAGAATTTTTTTGAGGAATTCCTAGAGCAACTCCTGGCTTAATTAGCAATAGAACTCTTGGAGGCAGTGCTGCATAAATTTTCGGAGAAATTCGTGAAAGAATATCCGAGGAAAATTGTTGCGGAATTCCCGAAGCAAATCCTAGAGGAGTATCCTAAGAAACTCCTTGAAGTATTCAACAAGACATTCCTTAAGGAATTATCCAATGAATTCCTGGAGGTAATTTATGGAGAAAGTTCTGGAGAAATTTCCGACAGAACTGAAGAAAGAGTTGTCGATGAAAATCTAGGAGAAACTCCCGGATGAATTTTCGAAGGAACTCATGGAGGAAGTTTTGCAGAAATTTTAAATGCTACTCCTTAAGGGATTCGGCAAAGAATTCCTTGAGAAACATCCAGATGAATGCTCGTAAGAACTCCTGTAAGATTTTTTGGCGCAACTCCCGAGCGATCTGCTTGAGGAATTCCCGAAGACACTCCTGGAGTTATCTCAAATAGTTTTCTAAGAAAGTCACCAAAAATCTTCCTTCAAAAGAAATTTGAAAAGAAATGCATGCTAAAGAAATCTCATAAATAATTATTATTGCCGGAGTCTTGGAAAAAAAAGTTACTAATAAAATCACAGAAAAAAAGTTTTGGTTTTTGAAATCCCAGATGGAATTCCTTTTGCCTGAATGCCGGAATGAATCTCTGTAGAAATAATCCTAAAAGAAATTCCTGCATGAGGAATTCCAGAATGGATTTCTGTTCCTGGACTCCCAGAAAGATTTCCAGCTAGTGGAATTGAGAAAAAAAATATCTGGAGAATTCCCTAATGAAATTCTTAGAAGATGCACTAAATGAATTTCAGACAGAATATCAGCAATAGGAATCCCTGGGTGAATCCCTGTTGGAGGGATTCTGGAAGCTCGCTCAAATAAATTTATTTGGGTTCCTGCTGAATGAAAGGAATATTTCAACACAAAACAACTCCAGGGAATCCCTGGAGGAATTTTCAAAGAAACCCGTTAATGAATCCCAGAAAGAATTCCTGCTTGAAGAATGCCAAAGGTAATTCCTGTCGAAGAAATCTCAGGTGTTCCTGCTGGAGGAATCCAGAATAGATAAAAGATCTCCTGGTGGAACGCCGCTTCGATGAATTTGATCATAAATCCCGAATAAATACCGGGGAAGTGAAAACGTATTCAAACACTCAGCACATTTCCTTTGCACTTTTAAAACCCAATTGAATAGGTAATTATGAGCTTTTCGATTTAAATAAACATGTAAACAATGTTGGACGCTGCGTTGCAGTGCGTCAACTTTGAAAATTTTCAAAGTTTAGAACGACTTCAGCGTTTTTAGTACAATGACGTACGTCACGCAACGCATCATTGTGGCTTGCTGCACTGAAAGCCATTGCATCAAACCGAGCTGTCAGTTAAAGCTGAAGTCGAAGTCGAAGTCGACGCAGCATTGTGGCTCCCGCTTTACTCACAAACAGGCTAATTCAATCACTACTACACTCAGTAGCCCACTAATTAACGAATTTCTCGCCAACTCACCCAGTGGTTGGCAGAGACACGCTGAAAAAGATGACATGGATGTTAGTCTAGATAAACAAGGTATCAAAGTCTTCATATGCACAAAGCTTCAATGGATTCTGAGAAAGTGCTGGCAACCACTGCGTGAGTTGGCGAATCGCCTGTTATTTTCTGCTCCACTCACTAACACACCAAATCACTCATGTGCTTTTAAACTCATTCACTCCAAACCCTATCTCACAGACATACTTATTAACCCACTAGTTTACTCTCTCACTCACTCACTCATTAACTTCCTCGCTCATTAACTCATTCCGTAGCTCACTTACTGGCTAGCTCACTAATTGACTCGCTAGAGCTTAAGCTTGATGGACCCCCCCAGTTGCTACGCCATATCAGCTAAACTCACACAAGGAACCAATAAGATGGCTGGCTTGGTACTAACAGGCATCTTCAGTGTGTGTGAACGTTGGTGGTTTTGTATATATAGGCGACAATGGCGCCTGCTGCGTCGGGTTGCAGGTCAATGGGGGTGATGATTGCGATGGCAGCGAATTGATGATTGCGTCTGCACAAGGTCATAAGTGTGTTGGTGGAAAATGTTTTATTTTTGGCAAAGGGTTCATGCATTGGTGCATAGATCTTCTTCTTCTTCTTTATGGCTCTACGTCCGCACTGGGACTTGGCCTGCCTCTCTTCAACTTAGTGTTCTTTGAGCACTTCCACAGTTATTAATTGAAGGGCTTCCTTTGCCTGCCATTGCATGAATTTGTATATTGTGAGGCAAGTACAATGATACAACTATGCCCAAGGAGTCGAGAAAATTTTTCCGACCGGAACGGGAATCGAACCCGCCGTCTCCGGATTGGCGATCCATAGCCTTAACCACTAGGCTAACTGGAGACCCCAACTGGTGCATAGATGTCATGTGTGAAGTGATGGATTGGATGAAGATTACTGTTAAGCGGCACAGTTCGCTTGGTTTCATGTTTCTGGTTCGAGCGATTGCTAAGAACTTACGCATATACTGTAACGATCAAAGTTCATATTCAACTTTTTATTTATTTATGATTTTCATATACAAATTAAAACCTATCCTATTGGAGGTTCTAACACGAACTGCCTTCTCCTTTGAGCCGTACACCCTTTCGTCGCAATGATTGGTTCGTTCTCGGGTTCGAAGAATACCGATCATCCACGTGGTCACTCATCTCTTCGTAGTCCGGCTCATCAGTATTGGAACACTCACGATCGTACGAAGCCATAACATTTGTCCGTTACAATACATGAGATGTATATGTAGAAGGGAGAGAAAGTAGATAGAAAGATACAAAGAAGTAAAGGACGAGCCGGGGATAGGACCCAGGACCTTCTGCATATGAATCAGAAGCGATAGCCTCTAAACCAACAAGCCACTCACTAATTGACTCACCAATACACTTACCCTCACGGTGTAGATCTAACATACTCACTACTTCCTTACTTATTGCCCCACTCACAGACTCAATAACTTATTTACTCTCTAATTCGCGCACATTCCTATGCTCTAAGTTCTTTAAAGCTTTTATTAGTAGATTAAACCAACTCACTCAATCTTGGGGCAGCTCACACTCACTCTTTTCACCAACTCACTAACTCACTCACCCATACATCGACTTCATTCGCTCTCCTGGTTTGTACTTATCCGATTATTTAGGATATGTTAAAGTGCGAAGCCACTCTAATGTTGTCGTATGAAAACTCAAATTCAATTTGTTGCACCACTTTGCCAAAAGAAAGCTGAGCCGTTTTGAAACTTCAAACTTCAAATTCGTATCAAGTACAAGACACTCAAGACGATCTTACAGTTGAGGTCGAGATACGCATCTGTCAAAGGATGCTAATTCTTGGTGGAATTAAATGGAACAGTACTAAACCAGATTTTTACTTTTTACTTCAATCGCGTTTTTTTCTCTGTTTCAAGTTGTCAACATGGGACAACTATGCGTAGAACGGCAGTGCATTGGCTCATTGTCAACAGTATCTTCCCCTGCTCGGGATTGATAGGAGATCGACACGAAAAAAGGTAGGCTTCAATTATCTTCATTACCGCGATTTTTTGTTCGCTCAATCTATCATTATTTTAATTTTGAGGAACAATCAGCTGCTTCCCCTGATCTAGGGGATCCATATATAGTGAACTTTAGACGGGTGCCCCAATCAGCCTTGCACTGTGATATTCTTTCATAAGTTCAATCAGATGGTGGGTTCATGAGTGTTCCAGAACGACCGTGCGAAAATCGATGACATTATTGGAGTCAAAATGCTTCTTCTAAGCACAGTATTTAAAAAATACAAGGTAGGACGTTCCAATGGGCTATCAGGCGGTTTCAAAGTGAATGTTTGAAGTCATCCCTATCTTTTATTTACTTATCCTTGGATAAAAACATGGTACGTATTTGCCTTTATAAAATCATATCGAATCTTCCTACCTCACTTCATAAACACCTTGCTACCAAAGGTCGCCAAAGTTTCCCATATCGCCTAATTTCTCAACATGCGCGCACGCTCGGAGGCACCCCGGGAAATCAGATTATGATTTATGAGGTGACCAAGTGGTGGTTCCTCGACCTAACAGAGCCTAACCCAAGCGCAACTCCAAGAATGGAACTTCTGCTGCGGGTAAAAACTCTGCGGGAGCGATGAATCAATCACCCAAGTAACACAGAAAACATCTTTGGATATCTAATTTTTTAAAGATGTTTTTTAAGTATAATATAAGCGACTCAGAATACATCTTGTGTTATTTTCTAGCTGTAAATATGTTTGAAGATAACAAACATCACCGAAAAACATCATTTTTGGTGCTACGCATGAAATACTGTTGTATTACAATTAAACAACATAATAATCTCACACACGAAAAAAAAAATCATGTCGCAACTCTATTAAGTAACACTAACGAGGAAAAGCAATCAATGCAAAGAGTGCAATGGACTAGACCCTTCTTAGGATACTACTGGTGCCAAAAGGTTATCCATTTCACAGGAGGATAAACGGTGATCGAGCTTCTTTCAAGATCCAGGACCCACACGTATGCCGTATTTTGTTCTTTTGCAGCCAGCAGTGATCGCGTCTTGGCCAGGCCACCTGCAATGTTCCGTTTATCAGATAACCTGATCTTATCAGATGAGCTTCGTCTTCCCAAAACAGAAATCTGGGTAGCTAATGACAACATGAAACAGCAGCCGGAATCTAACTGACCGCTTCAGCATTTCAACGTTCTAAACACAAATTATTAACTGTGTTTGTTTGTTGAACCAGGTTTTCACCTGGATCCAATTTCGCCTTTCAAGCACTGCCAGAACTGTTATCTACTGCTCTTGATGGTAACATACACTCGGCCTCCGGTTGGCATGAAATCCTCCGGGACCCCGTCTTACGGATCCAATATACTGCTTCGTAATTATAATTATCGACCACCTAAAATCCTGCGTAAACTAGAAACCTTTGACGGGCCACCGCGGCCAGCTGGAGACACTTGAAGATTATTGTTGACAATGTTTTGGTACTTTGACAGCTGCTGGTCTGTTTTGAATATAGCTATAAAAAAGTTTTTTACACGTTGTAAAGATGTACTGAAAACAAAATTATGACCAATTTATAGATCTGTTGAAAATATGTTTTTTAGATGTATTACTATCGTAATTTCAACACTGGGATTTTTGAGATATGTTTTGTGTATTTTGCTCAGATTACATTACCGATCAAAATAATTGATACCCCAAATAATATTAATGGCAAATTGGAACATTTCTCTTGTTTTTTTTATGGAATTATGAAACTTGCTTCATTAATTATTAATTACACAATCATATTTGAGTCATAGCCAGTAGTGAGCTATAGGCACAATTATAACTTGGATAGAAATTCAAATTGATCTCAATATTTTTGAACTACACTGTAAGCTAGATGGAATAGCTGCCATATTGCTTTTCATGTTGATAAAGAAAAATATGTCATCAAACCGCACCATTTAATTGTTTCAACATACAATTTTCAATCCAATTCTATGGCGGCTGAATTATGGATGAGTAAAAACAACTGTTTCACCATAAATCTGAAACCGCAAGTTGAACATCTCTACTGCTATTTACTGTTAACAATGTCATGAATAAGAATAGTTTACAATATGTCATATTTGATCATTAAATGGCACAATGATCACTTGGTACTTGGATTTATTTTTTCCAAATTGCAAGAGTATACTTCCATCATTATTTTGCCGGTTGCTATTCATATATTTTCTACTCATATTAGTTTGTAAAATAAAAGGTACCCGTAGGTTGTGTTACCTACATATAGCTTAAGTAGAACCTATACATATGATATGTTACATAAAAGTTGTGCATCTGTTATATAGCTTTGAAGAAACTTCATTTCAACTAGTGAATAAGATTGTATGTTAAAAGTACTTTACAAGTTTTTTTTATTGACTCATAGCTTAATTTGAGCTTACCGATATATGAAAGCTGGATGGAACGCAATTATTAGTACTATAAGTGTTGTGGAAAACATCTTATACAACCAGAAAGATGTTTTATAAGCCGCCATTTTTTGCGCTGTTTTGAATTTATAAGTGTTCAATATTGCGTAATTTATACAAGAATTATACAACAGAACTTGTACGAAACGTGTATTTTAAACTATTATATAGCTGGATGTGTTACTTGGGCAAGCACACTGGAGTCCGAACACAAGCGCAAAAAGGGTAGGCAAATGGTCTCCGGCCAGGGGGCGCTCCAATCATTTTACAATCAATCAAAGCTGGGCGCTGATTGGAATCTCCGCGCACCGGAGGAACCTTCCGCTCCACAGTCACTCGGCTGGCTAGAGGGTCTCTGACACATAGGAGCACGTCGTGAGCCCACTGCTGTCAATTAGCCTTGGTAATTGCTCTAGTTGCACCCCTATGGCCGCTAGCGAGGGGCGCCTCGTGAGCGACTTATTGATTTGATTAAATAATCGTTTTTTTTTCGGGATTTGTTGTGGGTTTTCGTTGTTTCTCGTTTCCTCGCAGGCTTTGGGTCACCACCATTAGCGGGGTGAGTATCATGCCGTCATGCCGTGTCCGATAATTGCGAACAAAACGGCCTGCTGCGATCCATGGCGGGCGTTGGCCCCCAACACCGTTGCGCCGTTGCGTTGGTTGCTGGGATGCGTTTGGAAGCGATCAATGCTGCCACACGCTGCGACCATTTTTGCGGCTGTTTGGTTCCAAATCGTGAAAGTTTACCCACGTGAGGATCAGCTTGAATGGGCGGGGCGTTGTATTAATTAAATATGGTCTAGCTCTAGCAGCTAGCTGGGTTCGCTGGAATCTAGCATGTGTGACAGGCTTTAATTATGTCGTCATTGAGACAACAGAAGTGAACCCAACCTGCGAATCGAAGCACATTCCGTCGTCACCCGGGATCAGGTTCGAACTTACTTCACCTGCGGGGCAGGGCAGACGCTTGATCAGTTGCAACTTTATCTTCAAAACTGATACAGTACTTTTCCATGCCGGGCCAGGGATGCCAGAGGAACTTCGTTTGGTTTAAATGTGTGGTCAACTCCCAGTAAATTAAAAAAGACGAAAAAACTTGTGAAGTTGCAGTCTTGTCGACACTTTCCACTACCCTCTACCCCCGTTGGTTTGAACGACAAAAAATCAAGAGTGTATGTTGCATTACTAAATTGCAAATTACAGTCGGTGACAAAAGTTAGTAATCGCATAGATATATCAAGATGCATCTATTCAAAGACACACAATGAATGCATGAATTAAGTCATTCACATTTTATTTCGATCACTACTGTCCCACTATGCATGCACCTATAATGCAGTTGATCACGCACACACTGACATGACATAATAAACAAAAGTTCATTCAGCTGCTGTATATTGTAGCGACAAAAGTTAGTGTACGGAGAGTCTTCTGGTGTTTTTCATTGTAGATAATCAACTCATTCAACGAAAATAGGTAAGTTTTGGGGAACTAAATGAAACCTCAACTGTGTTACTTGATGTGCATGTTCTATTTGTTACTATCTCCAAGTTCAGTTGGAAAAAATGCCGAGGTACTCTGATGACCTACGACGGCTCGTAATTGAGGGCCGAAATGATGGATTGAGCTATTCGGAATTGGCCGGAAGATTCAAAATGTCGAAGGCAGGCGCACGAAAAATCTGCGTGAAATACGACACAACTGGATTTATCGTAAACATGCCGAAAACTGGTAGACCACGCAAGACATCGCAACGCACGGACAAGAGGATTGTCAGGGAAATCGCCAAGAACCCTCTCGGAACTGCTCGCACAATCAAGGAAACCCTGGAACTGGATGTTTCGACTAGAACGATCAATCGCCGATTGAAATCCGGAGGGTTGGAAAGCCGCTTGCTAATTCGCAAGCCCTTCTTGACCGCGGCACATAAACAAAAAAGACTTGAATTTGCAAAGAAACACATCAACAAAGGAGCTGGCTTCTGGAATTCGATTCTATGGTCGGATGAAAGCAAATTTGAATTGATTGGGTCAGATAAACGACGAAGGACGTAGCAGAAACCAGACGAAAAGTTTAAGGAAAAAAACCTTTGTAAGACGGTGAAGCATGGAGGAGGCTCAATTATGGTGTGGGGCTGCTTTGCTGCTAACGGAGTTGGGAACCTGGAACTGATTGATGGAAATATGACTGGTGCGAGTTATATCAACATTCTGGACCGCAATTTGCAGCAATCTGCTCGTGAACTAGGTCTTGGGCGTCGTTTTATTTTTCAGCAGGATAATGATCCCAAGCACGTCTGCAAAATTTCAAAGGAATACTTCAAAGCAAAGAAGATAAACGTGCTGGAATTGCCACCTCAAAGCCCCGATCTTAACCCAATCGAAAATCTGTGGGCTATTTTGGAAAATCGTATACCTATGGAACGCAGAAACAACAAGAAGGCGTTTTTCGACGAGATCAAGGAAGAGTGGGACAATATCGGCGAAGAAACTACCAAGCGCTTAGTATATAGCATGCCAAAACGTCTTGCTGCAGTTATTTCGGCTCGAGGAGGAAATACGAAGTACTAAACTTTAATGCGGTATTTTTTCCTCAAAAGTTCTGTGAATTATTTTCATGAATTCATTAACGATTACTTACTTTTGTCCCTTTGAATTTAGACATTCTGAAATAAAGTTACTAATTAACGGTTAATCCTGAGTTTTTTATTACAACTTTTCTTTTCTAGTAAAATTTGACCCAAAGGTGAAGCAATTAATTTAAAAATTGATAGTTATCAATTGATAATACTTGATAAAATTTTAAGAAGATTTGATACATTACTAGTGGTTACTAACATTTGTCACCGACTGTAAGGGCAATAAAATATCGAAATTACTACAGTTTTTGTTTTGTTTTCTTAGAACCTTCTAAAGCTATCAAATTTGATAATATGGTCGCACTATTTACAATAAGGTATCCCCGTATGATTTCCGGGTGGAATCTCGGAAGGAATTCTAGGAGGAGCCTCCAAGAAAATCCTAAAGGAATCCATGAAGAAAGTTCTGAACTAATCTCAATAGAAAATGCTGTAGGAACTTCTGCAGCGATCTCTGGTGTAACAAGAATCTCCCTTAGAGATCCCTGCAGAAACTTTTGAAGAAATCCTTGATTGAAATTTTCGGATAATTTCGAGGAATTTCTTCATGGTAATCCTTGAAGAAATCTTTAAGGAATTCCAGGAGGAATCCGCAAATGTATTCAAGCAGGAATCTAAAGGGAATTACGGCAGGAATCCTCAAAGGTATGCTAGGTGGGATCCCCGACGAAATTCGAGAAGAAATCCTCTAAGGATTTCTACGAGGAATCAACGAAAAACACACAGGAAGAATCTCTAAAGGAATTGGAGGAGAAATTCCCGAGATAATTCTAGGAGGAGTTGCCGTAAGAATTCCAAGAAGAATTCTCGAAGGAATTCCACCAGAAATCCCTGAAAAAATTCTAAAAGGAATTCCCTTGAGGGATTCCCGAAGAAATTCCAGGAGGAATTTCCGAAGAAACTCGGAGAGGAATCACCAAACGAATTCCAAGAGCGAATTCCAGAAGAAATCTCCGATGGAATATCCGATTCCAAGAGAAAATCCCAAAGGAATTCCAGGAGGGATCCCCGACGAAATATCAGGAGGAATCTACGAAGGAAGTCCAGAAAGAATCACCGAAAGTATTCTAGGAAGAATCTCCGAAGGAACTCCTGGAAGAATCCTCGAAGGAATTCCAGGAGGAATCTCCGAAGAAATAACAGGAAAAATCCCTGCAGGAATCCCAGGTGGAACCACCCAAAGGATTCCGGAAGGAATCTCCGAAGGAATTCTAAGCAGAATCCTCAAGGGTTGTTCAAGAGGAAACCCCAAGTCGAATTCCCATAGGAAGTCCAGGAGGAATCAGGAATCTTCAAAGATATTTAAGAAGGAATCCCCAAAGGAACTCTAGATGTAATTCCAAAATTCCAGGAGGAATTTTCAAAGAGACGCCCCTGAAGGACAGCTTCAAGTGAAAGAATAAAGAATTCACAATTTGCTTAGATTGCCTACTCGTTTTCGACGTTTTATCCCATTCGACCTTCTGGCATGCAATTTTATGGCATTTGACGTTTTGGAATTCGACGTTTTGGCATTCGACGATTTGATGTTTTGTCCCTAAACTAATTTGTGGAAGATGCCAAATTGATAAACGTCAGTCTGAGGCTTGTCGCGTTTCTCCTCGTTTGCTTCGATGTGATGGTGAGTTTGTGTCAACAAAGTTGGCTGGTTCGCAGTAAAAATAACTTTGAATAGGGCACTACACGTCGCGCTTAAACACGTCGCCTAAGGGCTCTGCATTGTTTTGATTTTATATGGGATTTTGATGTTTCTTGGCCTTGTTGTTTACAAAATTTCTGTAAGAGTGAAAGAGAAGGAGAGAATTTCATGTAGTGCCCCATTAACTTCGGCACAAATTTATGGTGGCCTGCTTACTCAGGGCCGGATCTAAGGAGGGGAGGGGCAGGCCCCCGCCCCCCTCCCTACAAAACCATTTTTGGTTGCTACACATCAACTTTATTTTTCATATTGCTCAAGTACTGTTCAAAAACAAGGTAAAACTTTTTTACTCATCAGTTCTGGCCCCGGGCCCCCACAATCCTTAATGCAGGCCTGTGGATACTCTCACAGGAAATTTGACGTTTGAGAGGTGCCGACACCGCTCAAACGTCAAATTTCGTGTGAGTTTAAGCAGGCCAGAATAAATTCGTGCAGTAATCCATTGTTCACAATTCTTCGGTTTACCATGAGTGGTTTGATTGAATTAAAAACGCAAGTTTTCAGTCAAAGAAAAGCGTTGATTTTCTTATCTCATCGCCAACGTATCGATCCAGATGTTGGGATCTTCTTCAGGGCTCGAAATTAATCAATTTTGTCTAATCCCGTGTACATCTCACGGTTGATTGTCTCGTTTTGAATCAACCGTGAGATATACACGGGATTAGACAAATTGATTAATTTCGAGCCCTGAAAAAGATCCCAACGTCTGGATCGAAACGTTGGCGATGAGATAAGAAAATCAACGCTTTTCTTTGATTGAAAGCCGAAATCCCCGAGAAATAAGTCCCCGAGGTTCGACTGGGAACTCTATAAAAACGCAAGGTTCGAATACGTGGGAATATGTGCTGATTTATGACTTACTGGTGGTACCTCTCCCGGAACTCCTTCTGGAATTCCATGGGAATTCCATCCGGAATTCCTTCACGGTTTCTTCAGAAATTTATTCCAGTGCTCCTCCACGAGTTTCTTCTGCAATTCCCAAAGAATTATCCATGAAATTTTTCCGGGGATTCTTCCAGGAACTTCTTCTGAGATTCCTGAACAGGCTCTTCCATAGTTCCTTCTGGAGAAATCTTCTGTGATCCTTACATCAATTTCACCATTGATTGCAAACATTTTTTTCCGGAATTGCTTCAGGAATTCCTTCCGAGATCCTTTCAAGAACTCCTTCCGAAATTCCTTCAAAAATTCTCCTGGGATTTCTTCAGCAATCCTTTTTGAGGCTCATGTAGGAAACCCTTCCAAGAACTTCTTCCGGTATTCCTTCAAAAATATTCCAGCAAACTCTTCTGGGCAGACGCGCCAACTTGGTCAAATTATTGGGGGGTGGTGCAAAGCCTGGTTTTTCTGAATTTGCAAGTTTTATAAAATTAGTCATGAAGATCTCTTATAGAGCCGAACAAAACTTAAAATGTTACTTGGGCTGTCACCTACAACGACCACCTCTCTCTCTCTTCTTGGCGTAACGTCCTCATTGGGACAAAGCCTGCTTCTCAGCTTAGTGTTCTATGAGCACTTCCACAGTTATTAACTGAGAGCTTCCTCTGCCAATGACCATTTTGCATGTGTATATCGTCTGGCAGGCACGAAGATACTCTATGCCCAAGGAAGTCAAGGAACTTTCCTTTACGAAAAGATCCTGGACCGACCGGGAATCGAACCCGTCACCCTCAGCATGGTCATGCTGAATACCCGTGCGTTTACCGCCTCGGCTATATGGGCCCTACAACGACCACCTGTTCCTAAAAAAAGAATATATAGCGACCGTTATCATTGTTATTATATGTATTTTCTTATGAGTACAATAATGGTACTGAGCATTTCTTTCAATTTTTACACATTAGCATTAGCATAAGCATTCAGCAAATCACACAAACTCGTATGTGGTACAATCCCAGACCACTGTTAAGAGAATTGCCTTCTTCCCGTCTGTTGCAAAAGCACAAATATTTGAGGCTAATCACTGTCTCTAAGACAAGATTGACGCAATCCACCAATGGCAGAAAGCTGTCCTTGTCACGTCCTTGCGACAGCTGAGGGATGGGAAAGGAAGATTAGCTGGTCACCTAAGAAAGGTATGCAGAGACCTCTACGTCCTCTCATACCTAGGTGTCACGGGAAATTGGGTGTTGTTAGTGGAAAGGTTCAGTCTAAAGGTCAACGTTTAGGTCTTGGGTTAGATACTACAACGATGTACAGGAACAGACTCACCAAATTATACGAGTACCAGTACTCTCGATACGAATTTGTTGAGTTCCATTTGCGTGTCCCGGATATCCAGCAGCAATACCACCAAAAAAACTACAGGCTAGACTACAGGCGAATCATGCGAAAATGAAGACAAATTTCGGTGCTCTGATGAGAATAAGACAAACTTTCAAAACAATCGCAAATTATCTGAAGCAAGAACTTTCCTAACCAGTCAGCCGGCCATAGCCAAAATAAAGCGGAACAGAGAAAACGTGTGACAGTTTCGAAAACACATCCGCTCGCACACACAGCCTGCTACGATCCTCACCAAGCTTATCCATGCTCTCTCCATTTTTACACAGTGCAAAAATATGTATTGAAAGATTCTGCATTAGAAAACTTCACAAAACGAAGTTTCAGTGCATCTCGAACTTGATCTCGAAACTACATATTGTGTTTTCAGTTCAAAACCGAATGGTCCAGTGCACGAACTTTCGCTGGCCTGCTTACTCTCACAGAAAATTTGACGTTTGAGAGGTGCCGACACCGCTCAAACGTCAAATTTCGTGTGGGCTAAAATATAAACGACTCATAAGAAAGTGATCATTCTTCATAAATAATTCCAAAAGTGCCAGTGAAGAAACAGGGGTGTAAGCAGTCATAAATTACAAAAGTTCCATAAACAAATAAAAAAATGCATAAATAAAACAAAAGTTTCCATAAATAATTGATTTTTGAGCAATTAAAAAAGTCAAAAATGCAATGAATAAATCAACTGTTGCAATAAAAAAAGCCATTTTTACCACCAAATAACTTCGAATTTTCCATAAATAAATCCGATTTTTCCATAATAAATTGGAAAATTCACAATAAAAAACTATCGAAAAAGCAATAAATAATTAAAAAAGTTGCAATAAACGAAAAATAAATTATCAATAAATGTCAAAAAACGAGCAATAAACATAAATGCATTTTAAGCCAAAAAATTACATAGACCATGCGGCGAAGCCGCATAGAGGATTGAGGAACTGAGGCGGCAGAAGGCCGCCGATGTTTCCGATATCCGATGCACCGCAACTGCATCGTTTCGGTTCTAGGCAAACCACAGATCCAAGAATTTGCCCGGTATAATGCAAACATAGATGTTATCCCTTTTTTAGGTCCGACGAGCGATAGCGAGATCGGACAGCAAGCGATTGCTCGGTGCACTGCAATCATAGTTAGGCAGGCTTTCCAGTCGTTACAGTCATATAAGTGCGATTCAGCATTTCACTGCCTCTTTCTTTCCTGCATTTGTTTTTCATGGGTAATTTAGTCATTTTTTATTGCATTTTTTGAATTTTTTATTGCTTTTTCGATATTTTTTTATTGTGAGTTTTCTAATATATTATGGAAAAATCGGATTTATTTATGGAAAATCCGAAGTTATTTGGTGGGAAAAATGGCTTTTTTATTGCAACAGTTGATTTATTCATTGCATTTTTGACTTTTTTAATTGCTCGAAAATCAATTATTTATGGAAACTTTTGATTTATTTATGCATTTTTTTATTTGTTTATGGAACTTTTGTAATTTATTACTGCTTACTCCCCTGTTTCTTCACTGGGACTTTTCAAATTATTTATGGGAAATTTTGTATTTATTATGGAACGTTTAATTGTCTGCCATTTCGTGTGAGAGTAAGCAGGCCAGAATATATTCGTGCAGTGGACCATTAGCGACAAGTGTACTGGAAAGGCTATATGTTCACTCCAAAAATGACTTTTTGAGAGAAGGCCCGGAGGGTCGAGTCACATATACCAATCGACTCAGCTCGACAAATTGAGGTGATGTCTGTGTGTGTATGTGTGTGTGTGTGTATGTGTGTGTACAAAAAACTCACATCACTTTTTGGCAGTAAACCTCAACCGATTTTAATGACCGACGGTTCATTCGACGCGGCGTATAGTCCCATTGTTTCCTATTGAAAATGGTTCGGATCGGTCCAGCCGTTCCGGAGTTATGGCCATTTAGGTGTTCCGGATCGGTACCTCTGGGAGGGACCAGACATGAAAATGCAACAAACCCATGCATGCTACATATCAAACCACGGCATTATCAATCATCTGATAAATGGAAAGCAGGAAAATAGTCTCAGACCATATCTGAACCGGTAGTGTTCCGGAACCGGTTCCGGATGTCCCGCCGGAAGTGGCCAAATATAAAAAAAAACTAAACCCATGCACGTGACACATCAAACAGCGGCATTTTCGGTAACCTGATAAACAGCTAGCAGGAAAATAATATCAGATCATATCTGAACCGGTAGTGTTCCGGAACCGGTTCCGGATGTCCCACCGGAAGTGGCCAAATATAAAAGAGAACCAAACCCATGCATGCGACACATCAAACCGTGGCATTTTCGATAACCTGATGATCGGTAAGCAGGAAAATAGTCTCAGACCATATCTGAACAGGTAGTGTTCCGGAACCGGTTCCAGATGTCCCGCCGGAAGTGGCCATACACAAAAGAGAACCATACCCATGCATGCGACACATCAAACCACTGCATTTTCGATAATCTGATGAACGGTAAGCATGAAAATAGTCTCAGACCATATCAGAACCGGTAGTGTTCCGGAACCGGTTCCGGATGTCCCGCCGGAAATGGTCAAATATAAAAGAGAACCAAACCCTTGCATGCGACAGTGGCATTTTTGATAACGTGGTGGTTAGCAGGAAAACAGTATCAGATCATATATGAACTGGTAGTGTTCCGGAACCGGTTCTGGGTGTTCCGCCGGAAATGACCACATATAAAATTGAACATACAGTCGAACCTCCATGAGTCGATGTTCCTTGACTCGATATCGACTCATGGAGGTAATTTTTTCCATACTAAAAAATAATTTCTGGGTTACTATGATGGTCCCCTCAAAAAGCTTCCCAAAGGATTTTTGTTCCACTACTCGATATTTCCTTGAGTCGATGGTCCCTTCAATATCGACTCATGGAGGTTTTACTGTAACTCATTCATGCGACACAACAAACAGCGGCATTTTCGATAACCTGATGAACGGTTAGCAGGAAAACACTATTAGTCCATATCTGAACCGGTAGTGTTCCGGAACCGGTTCCGGGGGGTCCCGATGAGTGAATGCAAACTTTTTAAGGAGTGATGTGTACGCATATGGTCAAATCTCAACCGTTACATAGTAATTAACTTTAGATGTTTTTGACTTTGCTTGTCTCAACCTGGCTATAACTTGAAAATGGTCAAACTTATCGCAGCTTTTTAACCCCCATTCGAAAGTTTATTTAATTTTCTATCAAAAACAGATCTTTTAATCTAATGGTTTAGTTAAATATCTTAGTTTTCTATAGAATTTAAGCTCGAAAATATTGTTTTGCCTTTCTCGTGCACCGAAGTGTACTGAAGGCTATATGTTCACTATATGGCTATATGGCATCTCAAAATTCAAGATGGCGGCAAAAACTTCAAGACGGCAGCTGTTTAATGGAGGTTTACGCTCTAAAACCATTCAATATGGGTGTTTCTGATATGGGGAAGAAGTCTGGAGTCCAAAAATAGCAGCCAGGATTTCCAAGCTGTTGGACATAAATCCTAAATGGCGGCTCAAAATTTAAGATTACGGCTGTTGTTTAAGAGTTCAAGGCTCAAAAATCAAAAACCAGATAAATGATATGATCTCTGATGCCATGAAATGGATTTCTGTTAAACGTATGAAAGTACGATATTCATCAACATGTCACTTGAGTTGTGTTGAAATGTGTTTTCGAAGGCACGAGAAAGGCACCATCACCGCTAGGTGGATTAATTAGGGTTTTTTCTTTTACTTCCGGTACTTTTGCCTTGCGTTAAATACAATGTCGGAAGTGGCGCGCTGTATTGTACACCTGGAATTCTATACAGCGCGCTACTTCCGACATTGTGTTTACCGCAGAGCAAAGGCAGCGGAAGTCAAAGAAAAAAAATCGGAGAGGAGAGGAAAATCCGCCGGAGGTCTCAGGCAATTATCCCTTTTTAGGGACACGTTGACAACAGCAGAACCGCACAGCTCCCCCTGCGGCGATAATCTCCGCAGCAATCGAAGCCCATAATTTCATCGACAATTCTATTGTTTAGTCACATTTAGTGATAAATTAGCACAGTAGGCATTGACTGCGCTCGCTGGCTGGTTGGCGCAGGAAGCCGCCGGAGCGGAAGCCATCGAACGAACGCAACGACATCAAACGCGCCATGCTTGGCTGCTGTGTTTTATTTCGTGTTTTCCTTTTTTTCCGCGATGGGTACCCCTACCGGCGACGTGTCGAGTGTGAGCTATTTGTAACCATGGTAAAATATATGTACTCCAGGAAAAATGTTTGCCTAAGCACCTTCAACGAGCGTGGTGAGTAATGAACGAGGGGTCGACCGGGGCGCTATTTATGGCCCTGCATGGCGGTACCACAACCGTCCGTGATGAGCTTTTAGAAGACTAAAAAATCACGGATTGCACCGTTCACTTGTGCATATGGATCGGTCTTTAGCCGGGACGAGCAGTGAAGCGGAAAAATACCTACCTACCTTACAACAGTAGCTAAAAGAATCACGTTACACGAATTCGAATTCCGCTTATGCAAATATGTGCAGCGGAGCGGTGCACCACAGGCACAGGGCTGGCGGCAAAAACTACAAAACGATTCGGTCGTAAAATAGTCGAAAGAGCTAATTAGCGGTAAGTCGACCACCGATCAGGCTGATGCGGCGGCGGTGGTGGCGGTGGCGGGAGAGGTGGCATACCTACTGTGGCTTCCGTGCTGCGGTTGTTGGACTCGATCACGACCGCCGGCGATTTGTATGCGCGCCACAGCAGAGCAGGCGACGAACCGCATTGTGTCAAAAGGATGACAGGGTGTTCATCAGTTGTGCTGGTGATATGTACACTGAACGAAAACCCCCGCCGAACGGAAAATGATTCTTCATTCAATGCGATACAGATCCGCAGAATCTCAATTTCGAATGATTTCACAGCAGAATTATTTTACTGCCTTCTACTGAATAAAAATCATCCTATTATAAAACAAAAATAGACGCAAACATAAATGATTTTTCGCTTGACGTTTGTTGTGAATGATTATCATCACCAAATCATCAGAAAGCATATTCCATTGTGTTCCATACCGAAAATCATGCGACCATTGAACGAAAATCCCCACCGCTCAACGAATGAATCCTCATTCGAGCGTATGCTCAAGTGCTTATTCCCAAAACTGAATGACAATCCCGACCGAATAATTTTCTAAACAACAATGGCGGATTTTTATTTACTCTTTATATTCTATTATTTTGTATGTTGTCTGCCTTTCAGTCAAATATGAAAAGATGGAATTAACATATGAGCATTATGCTAAATCAAGCTGGACATACTTTATCAAAGCCGCGTTCCGAAAATCATTTAGTTTTAGTTTGATTTTCATTTAGCTGTTGGAGCGCCATGCCAGTTCAAAATTTCAAAGTTGAAGTGCCGCAGGAAAGGTGTCGCGTAAAAGTGTTTGACGTCGGTGAAGTGTGGAAAAAGTGAATGTAAGATTTAAGTGAAATGTGATTTCTGTATACGAAAATTCTAAATAAAGTTTAATTCATACAATGAAAATTTGTTATACTTTTTTTTTCAAAACATCTAATATTACAACCATTCTACTAGTTTGCTTGGAATTGACTTCAATTGAAATCAGTTTCGTTCAAACTAGTTGTGATGGTTGTAATATTAGCTGTTTTGCAAAGTATTAGAAAAAATGAAATACATACAACAACGTCTATATGAGCAACATCAGATTTTGCAAATAATTTCATTCATAAAACGACCGGTGGACTGTATGGGTTTTGAATGATAATCATCCGCTCCTGGATTTGTTTTGATTCTGAATTGTATGATTATAATGCTTACTTTGAAGGATTTTTATACCGTGTGTTTTGATTCTGTCAGATAAGCATTTGAATGACAAGCTTTCAAAAATCATCTGATTTTAGGCATGGGGCTCGGATGAAGCAATTTTCATTCAATTTCTGGCGGGGATTTTCGTTCAGTGTAGTAGCCATCCAAGTGTGCTTTGAAAGAGGTTGACTACCTAACACGAAGATAAATGCCAAAGGTTACTGCAAAAATATGTAATCAATAGGGTGCCGAATCACTTGTGCAGTGGCTGGCAGGCTTGTCCGCACTGAGCGCATGAAAATTCTGCTCTTTGGAATTACACCATCAAGCACATCATAAATTAGAAATCTTTTCATCTTATCCGACAGAAGGATGTTGAAAAATTGTAAATGTCATTTCGAACTGTCAAAAAACTGCACCACAGCGCCGCACGGGCCAGTCAAAGTGAAATTCACTAGAGTGTTTTCACCCGGGTGAAAATCTCTTTGCGCGCTCCGTGTGGCTCTGCGGTGCGGTTTTTTGACAGTTCGAAATGACATTTACAATATTTCAACATTTTTCTATCTGATAAGATGAAAAGATTTCTAATTTATGATGTGCTTGATGGTGTAAATCTAAAGAGCAGAATTTTCATGCGCTCAGTGCGGACAAGCCTGGTGGCTGGTATTTTGAGCACTTTTCCGCTATATTACGGATTTTTAGAAAATTTTCCACTCCGCGGTAGCCGCCGAGTTCTACCGCAGCTGTCAAAGTCCTACCGCAGCTATGAAAATCATCATATCATTGAAAAGTTTGGCCAAATCAAAGCATGCTTGCAAAGTGAAATGTTCTGAAAAGCAACAACAAACAATGATCACACTAGTCGACAAAATTGAAACTTTTTTCACGCACTTTGACCATTTGCTCCATTTCTAATGGAATTTGGCCTGCTGAATCCGAATCTGACTTCAGAATTCCTGTAACACGTACAGTTTTTGAGAAAAATAGGGCTTTATTCACAAATTTTCATATTTTCAAAGAATATTTAATATTGTCTTTAAAATTTTAAATTTTTCATCTGCTCATTATAACCAATATTCATATTCAATAGATTTTAATCCACTGAGTCTGAATCTGACCTAATAATTTTAGTAATACGTATTTTTTTTGAGAAAAATTAGGTTTTATTGGCAAATTCCATATTTTCATAGAAAATAGACTATTGTATTTATAATTTTATTTTTTTTATCTGCCCATCTTTACCAATATTTATATTCAATAGATTTTCATATTCTGATTTGCAATCTGACCTAAGAACTTCTGTAACACGTAAATTTTTTGAGAAAATAGGGTTTTAAACACAAATTTCATATTTTCATAGAAAATAAACTACTGTCTTTACAATTTTAATTTTTTTTATCTGCTCATCTCAACCAATATTTGTATTATTCAATAGATTTTCATATACTGATTCGGAATCTGACCTATGAGTTTCTGTAACACGTAATTTTTTTAGAAATATAGGGTTTTATTCACAAATTTCAGTTTTTCACATAAAATAAAATATTGTTTTTATATTTTTCAATTTTCCATCTGCTCATCATAACCAATATTTTTATTCAATAGATTTTGATCCACTGATTCAGAAACTGGCCTAAGAGTTTCTGTAACACGTAAAATTTTTAAGAAAGTAGGGTATTATTCACAAAATTTCATATTTTCAGAGAAAACTTAATATTGTCTTTATAATTTCAAATTTTTCATCTGCTCATTATAACCAATATTCATATTCAATAGATTTTGATCCATTGAGTCAGAATCTGACCTAATAATTTTAGTAACACGTATTTGCTTTTTTGAGAAAAATTAGGTTTTATTGGCAAATTCCATATTTTCATAGAAAATAGACTATTGTATTTATAATTTTATTTTTTTATCTGCCCATCTTTACCAATATTTATATTCAATAGATTTTCATATTCTGATTTGCAATCTGACCTAAGAACTTGTGTAACACGTAAATTTTTTGAGAAAATAGGGTTTTAAACACAAATTTCATATTTTCATAGAAAATAAACTACTGTCTTTACAATTTTAATTTTTTTTATCTGCTCATCTCAACCAATATTTGTATTATTCAATAGATTTTCATATACTGATTCGGAATCTGGCCTATGAGTTTCTGTAACACGTATTTTTTTTTAGAAATATAGGGTTTTATTCACAAATTTCAGTTTTTCACATAAAATAAAATATTGTTTTTATATTTTTCAATTTTCCATCTGCTCATCATAACCAATATTTTTATTCAATAGATTTTGATCCACTGATTCAGAAACTGGCCTAAGAGTTTCTGTAACACGTAAAATTTTTAAGAAAGTAGGGTATTATTCACAAAATTTCATATTTTCAGAGAAAACTTAATATTGTCTTTATAATTTCAAATTTTTCATCTGCTCATTATAACCAATATTCATATTCAATAGATTTTGATCCATTGAGTCAGAATCTGACCTAATAATTTTAGTAACACGTATTTGCTTTTTTGAGAAAAATTGGGTTTTATTCACAAACTCCATATTTTCATAGAAAATAGACTATTGTATTTATAATTTTATTATTTTATTTGCCCATGTTTTTCAATATTTATATTCAATAAATTTTCATATTATGATTTGCAATCTGACCTAAAAATTTCTGTAACACGTAAAATTTTGGAGAAAAATAGAATTTTAAATACAAAATTTCATATTTTCATAGAAATAAACTACTGTCTTTATAATTTTATTTTTTTTTCATAGAAAATAAACTACTGTCTTTATAATTTTAATTTTTTTCTATCTGCTCATCTCAACCAATATTTGTTTTAATAGATTTTCATATACTGATTCGGAATCTGACCTAAGAATTTCTGTAACACGTACAATTTTTGAGAATAATAGGGTTTTATTCACAAATTTCATATTTTCATATAAAATAAAATATTGTCTTTATAATTTTCAATTTTCCACCTGCTCATCATAACCATTTTTTTTTATTGAAGAGATTTTGATCTACTGATTCAGAATGTAGCCTTAGAATTTCCGTAACAGGTAAAATTTTAGTAGGGATTATTCAAAAAACTTCATATTTTCATATGTCTTTATAAGTTTAATATTTTTATCTGCTCATCTTAACCAATATTTGTATTTAATAGATTTTTATATTCTGATTCAGAATCTGACCCAAGAACTTCTGTAACACGTAAAATTTTAGAGAAAAATGGAATTATACAAAAAAATCATATTCTCATAGAAAATAAACTGTTGTCTTCATAATTTTCATATTTTTATCTGCGCATCTTAACCAATATTTGTATTTAATAGATTTTCATATACTGACCTAAGAATTTCTGTAACACGTACAGCTTTTAAGAAAAAACACAAAACTTCATATTTTTAGAGAAAAGAAAATACTGTCTTTAAAATTTTATCTCCTCATCTTAACCAATATTTAATAGATTTTGATCCAATGATTCGGAAACTGACCTGAGAATTTCTGTAACCCGTGAATTTTTTGAGAAAAAATAAAACCCCATTGTAGCGCAGGTTTCTTAGGTTGTTACCCAGAAATGTAGGTAGATAATTTTTTTTGTATATGCTATTGAATTAATCGAAATATATTTGCAACTTTGAAGCTGCCCAGTTTGGCAACTACCCAGACTGTGATTTCCTTTTACTTACGCCAACAATTATTTTTCTTAAAAATTGTACGTGTTACAGAAATTTATGGGTCAGATTTCGAATCAGTATATGTAAATCCATTAAACATAAATATTTGTTAAGATGAGCAGATAAAAAAAATAAATTATAAAGACAATAGTTTTTCCATGAAAATATGAAATTTTGTGAATAAAATATTTTTCTCATAAATTTTACGTGTTACAGAAATTCATAGGTGAGAATTCGAATAAGTGAAATAGAATCTTTTAAATATAAAATATAAATTAAGATGAGTAGATAAAAACTTTAAAATTATAAAGACAATATTTTATTTTCTTTGAAAATATGAAATTTTGTGAATAAAACCTCATTTTTTTCAAAAACTGCACGTGTTACGGAGATTTTTAGGTTAGTAACCAAATCGGTGGATGAAAATCTAATAAATATAAATATTGGCTAAAATGGGGAGATAAAAAATTGAAATTAAAAAGACAATAGTATATTTTCTTTAAAAATATGAAATTTTGTAAATAAAACCCCATTTTTCTCAAAAAATTACGTTTTACAAAAATTCTTAGGTCAGATTCTGAATCAGTGAATCAAAATCTATTGAATTTAAATACTGGTTATGATGAGCAGATAAAAAAATTATAAATATTAGGACAACATTTTGTTTTCTATAAAAATATGAAATTTTGTAAATAAAACCCTATTTTTCTCAAAAACTGTACGTGTTACAGCAATTCCGAAGTCAGATTCGGAATCAGCGGACCAAAATCCTTCGGAAATGGATCAAGTGGTCAAAGTGCGTGATCTACTGTCGACCAGTGTCATCGGCGTCGTATCCAAGGCTCGATCCAAGGTATCCTTGGACTGATTGATGATACCTTGGTGAAAATCATCAGTCTGACAGCTGCGGTAGCTTTTCAATCTACCGTAAAACGAAAAGTTTTCTCTAAATCAGCAATAACCAAGGCTATAACTCAATAAATTTAAAACTGGAGAAGTAGGCCTTGCCAAGCAGGCCTTGGAAAGCTGACAGGCGACTGTAGGGGCTTGCAGCAAAAACCTAACCTCATCGAATTCTCATACGATTTGTAAACATTGCCCTCAATTTTTTTTTGAGGGCAAGGACGGCTTTATGGACCGAAGGAAAGAAAGAGAAGGAGATGGTGATGACGTCAGCGTGCAAGCGCTCGTGGAAAAGTTTTCACCTCATTCTACATCAAGCGCTCTTAGGGTATCGCGCCACTTGGGCGGTGGCTTCTATATTCGTCAGTTTTCCACTATAACTCAATCAATTTTGAACCAATTGACTTGAAATGTTGTGCACGGGTAGATACTATACCTATCTCACCACATTCCAAAGGTTGTGTCAATTGGTTCAAATTTGACTGAGTTATAGTGGAAAACAGACGAATGTAGAAGCCACCGCCCAAGTGGCGCGATTCCCTACCATGGCTCGTACTGTTCACGTCCTAATACTAATAAAGAGTTACTTGTTACTGTTCAAGTGGGTGTTATTTGTTCAGCCCATTTTCCTCAATCCTTCCTATTACAATAGGTTATGGGTTCGTCAAAGGAAGGAATCCCGCAGCTGACCGGGCTGAATTATAAAAAAACGGCATTTCCGGGTCAAGCTACATTTGGATGCAGTTGAAGTTTCCTTGGTGATAACGGGAGAAACCCCAGCTGTAGGCAATGTGGCAAGAGCGAAATGGGAGCAGACGGACAGGAAGGCCAAGTCGGTGCTTGTAGAATTCGTTGCGGATGAAATTCTCGAAGTTGTCCGGGAGAAGGAAACGGCGTCTGAAATGTGGAAGGCTCTGGTAGAAACCTTTGCAAAGCGGTCTGTTTCAAGCCAAACGTTGCTGAGGAAGCAGTTGGCCCAGTTGCGTAAGAAGGAGGGAACGTCTATGCGAGTCCATTTCAACGTGTTCGATGACCTAGTGCGGCAACTCAAGTCCGCTGGAGCCAAGATGGAGGAAGGTGATTTGGTAGCCCAATTATCCCTCACTTTACCCGATAGTTACGATCCCCTGGTGACGGCACTCGAGAATCTGGCGGAGAAGGACCTGAAGCTGGAGACAGTCAAGTAGCGGCTGCTGGCTGAAGAAAACAAACGTTCAGACCGCATGTATGACTCGGGTGAAGATATCGGAGCGGCGTTCGTAGGAGGTACTAAGAAGGACCCCTGGCAGAACGCAAAGAAGCTTGCTGGCAAGTGCCACCGGTGCGGAAAAATCGGGCATATGAAGAAAGACTGCTGTGTGAAGAAACCGGAAGGTAATGCAAACGCTGCTGTTGGCAGTAAGGCGGTCACGTTCATGACAAACGGCGACGAGAAGAAGACCGAAGCTGGGAAGATCCGATTTTGCGTTGACTCGGGGTGCAGCGATCACCTCGTGAACGATGGGAGTCATCTGAAGTCCATACGAAAGTTGAAGGATCCATTCGTTATCGATGTGGCCTAGAACGATGTGACGCTGGTCGGAAAGTATGCTGGAGAAAAAAAAGGTATGTCGAACAAAGGAATTAAAGTTCATTATTATTATTATTATTATTATTTATTTTTAACTAAAAATTTGGAAGAGGGAAAAACCCCTTTGAGTGATTTCCATCTTTGAAATCTCTCTCAAAGAGGCACAAAACCTCTTCTTCTTTTCCAAAACATTACAATAAATAACTTAAAACTAAAGGCTCTTGCGGAATCAATCCATAACTAAGCCAGAATCTTCAAATGTCCTAACCAAGCCGGCAAAGAGGAATCGTCATCGGAATCGATTTTTGAATACTGAAAATAAAAATAAAAAGAAAAAAATACAAAGGCAGAATCAAACAGTATATGGAATTTCAAGTAAGAAATCATACAGTAATTTGAATATCGGAAACTGTTTACTTCCAAGAATATCTCGAACAGATTCAGGAATGGGATGGTTAAAATTTTGTAAATTCTTGAAAAATTTATTTCTTGGCAAAATAAACCTTGAACAAAATAGTATAATGTGATCAATGTCCTCATAAAATTCCCCACAATCACATAAATTTGAATCATTTATATTGATACGGTATAAATGACTTCTACAATTGTAATGATTCGAAATCAATCTTGAAAAGCAGCAAATAAAATTTCTACTAGCATTCATATGGTTATACCAAGGAAAGTGTTTAACCGTAGGACAAATGGAGTGACACCAACGTCCCTTTTCACTAGAATGCCAAAAATTTTGCCAGTTATCCAAACAATACTTATTTAATTCGGTAAAATACTCAGATGGCGAAATATTGCGATCAAAAATAATTCCCCGAGTAGCACCTAATTTGGCCAAAGAATCAGCTTGCTCATTACCATAAATATTGCAATGTGAAGGAATCCAAACTAATTTAATCAAAAACCCTTGAGAGTGTAAATCTAATAATATTTGTTTAAGTTCCAAAAATATGTGATGAGCTTTGACATTAAAATTTTTCGAATTTAATGCACGGAGACAACTCATACTATCAGAACATATAATGAATAAATTTGGAGTGCAATCTTTTATCAAAATACATGCAAAATATATTGCGATTAATTCAGCAATAAAAATAGAGCAAGGACCACGTAATTTGAAGAAATGAGCTGAATTCAAGTTGTGTACCCCAAAACCTACACCGTCTTGGTTTACAGATCCATCAGTGAAATAAAATTGGTCACGATTAATACCCATAAATTTCCGTTCAAATAAATAGTTAGCGAAATGAGGATATTCTAATTTTGGAATTTGTTTTATTTCTTCATATAGAGAAAAATCAATATTAGGATGAAAGGTATGAATATCAATTTTGTAATTATGAAATTTAACTGTTGAAGCAGGATCTATATTTAGGGTAGAGCAGTACACATAAGAATTTAGTATCCTACTAGAGGGATTGATTTCAAACAACGATTGTAAAATATTAATAATGGGATGATTATTTGAATAACATTGTACTAAAAATTTACAGTTTAATTTTTGAAAACGAATTTTGAGGGGTTCAACACCTGCTAACACTTCAATGGACTGGGTATGCGTAGAATTCATGAGTTTTAGAGAAATTCTCAAACAACGAAATTGATTTTTTTCGAGTTTTGAAAAATAAGTTTGAACAGCACTTCCAAAAGTGAAACATCCATATTCCATTACTGACCTAATAGTTGTTTTATAAAGTGTGATCAAATCAGAAGGATGAGCACCCCACCAAGTACCAGTGATGGTACGAAGAAAATTAATTCTTTTTGAGCAAACTTTTTGAATGTATAAAATGTGGCTAGCCCAGTTTAATTTTGAATCAAACCAAATACCAAGATATTTATATTCATCAACCTGATCAATTTCATGGCCATTCAGATATAAGCAAATATTTGAGGAAAAACGTTTCCTCGAAAATATGATATATTTTGTTTTTGAAGTTGAAAAAGTGAAGCCATTGTCAAACGCCCAAGCATCAATATTATTCAAGGAGCATTGCATGAAATGACGAATAATTTCCCTATTTTTACCGCTAATTGATAAAACATTATCATCAGCAAATTGTATTAAATGACATCCATTTGGAATTATTGCGGCCATATCAGAAGTAAAAAGATTATATAAAAAAGGACTCAAGGAAGATCCTTGTGGAAGACCGAAACAACTATAACGAATAATTTGGGTCTTCCAAAAATGCATGGAAAAAATGCATAATTTTTAATGAAAATAAATTATATATGAAATTTGAAATCATGTTCGGAATTTTCAAATGGTTCATTTTATTAAAAAGTAAATCAATCAAAACAGAATCATATGCACCCGAAACATCAAGAAACGTAGAAACGACATCTTGTTTTCTGTTGAATGAAAGTTGAATTTGTGATGCTAAAATTGATGTACAGTCGCGAGTTCCACGACCTTTTCTAAAACCAAATTGTGAGGCAGAAAAAATTTGATTGCTCTCTGCCCACAGTTCTAAACGATTTAAAATCATACGTTCCATAAGTTTTCGCAAACATGATAATAAACTAATTGGTCTACGACTCTCTGCTAATGATGGATCTTTACCAGATTTTAAAATACTAACCACTTTAATTAGGCGCCATTCAGGAGGAATAATATTTTCAGCAATAAAAGTATTATATAATGTCAGTAAATGTAATTTTCCATCATCTGGTAAATTTCGAAGCACAATAAATTTTATATTGTCAATGCCAGGAGAAGTATTTTTAGTGAGTGATAAAGCTAAATTAAGCTCTTCTAAGGTAAATGGAATACAAAGATCCGGAAAATAATTTAAAGATTTACTTTTATAGTTAACTAGCTGTCCCGGCAAACGTCGTTCTGCCTGCCTACTGTGTTTTTTGACATGCAGCTCCATAGGGACGTCCCCGGCGAAGTCATCCGTATGGAAGCCCCCCGTTCCAGAAACCGGAGAGGTCTCGCACCAAGCTAAGAACCTTCCCCGGCCCCCGAAATACCCACATACAAAATTTCACACCGATCGGTCCAGTAGTTTTCGAATCCATAGCGGTCAGACAGACAGACAGACAGACAGACAGACAGACAGACCGACAGACAGACAGACAGACAGACAGAAATCCATTTTTATATATATAGATTTCAGTAGGTACAAAATCAGGACAAATTTTGGATGCAAACTGATTAACCCAATCTTCTGAGTATTCTAGAATAGTAGGAGAAGAAGAGTCAAAATTTCTTAAATTTCGTGCAACAGACCATAAAGTAGTTAATGAAGTCTCCTTATCAAGACCTCAAATAAAATTTTTCCAGTAATTTCTTTTTTTAAATTTAGTTATCCTTGTGAACAATGCTTCAGCTTTGCAATATGCAAAATAATTCTCCCGACTACCAAATTTACGAAAAATTTTGAATGCAGTGGATTTAGTTTTTAATGCAGTCGATCATTCATTATCCCACCAGAATGAAGGACGTTTTCTATTAAAAGTACTTGAAATAACTTTCTTTTTCTGTGATCTGAGTAAACTGTCATTTAGTAAACCTAAAAATTTATTATATTTTTCGATTGGAGAAATAGAATCATTGATATTGATTAGTGCAGAAGATATTAAATCAGCAAATTTCATCCAATCTACATTCTTACATAAATCAAGTACAATTTCTTGTGATGATTGGTCATGATTGTCTATAGTATTTTGAAAGTTTATTAGAATAGGTAAGTGATCACTATTATTAGGGTCATTTATAATTTTCCAAGTAGACATCATAAATAATGTACTGGAACAAAGTGATAAATCTACACAAGAAGAATGAAAGGGAGGTACTGCAATCCTGGTAAAAGATCCATCATTTAAAATATTTAAATTTAAATCATCAATCAAATCCATCATTAAACAACCTCGTCCATCAGATCTAGAACTACCCCATGCCACATTATGCGCATTAAAATCACCTAATATATAAAAAGGAGTTGGAATTTGAGCTAAAATAGCTTTGAGTTGAGAAAGAGTAAAGCTTGCATTAGGAGGAATATAGAAACAAATAATTGAGAATGTAAATGCATTCTTTTTGATTGAAATAGCTACATATTCAATTTGCGATTGCACTGGTAAATCTAAATATTTAAATTCTATGTTATCTCTAATACCTATCAATACTCCTCCATATGCAACATCACGATCTTTCCGAATAATTTTGAATTGTGGAATACGAAAATATTTGGAATCAACTAACCAAGTTTCAATTAAGCAAAAAATGTCTAAATTATGATTAAATATCAAGGCTTTTAATCTGTCAATTTTATTAAGAATGCTGCGACAATTCCATTGTAAAATATTTAAACTATTCGAATTTTTCGTAGCCATTAAAATGAGAATAGGGAAGCAATGAGGGGTCCAAATGAATTCAATTTTTCAAATAAAGAAGCCAAAAATGGTAAAATCTTTTT
Organism: Aedes albopictus; assembly: GCF_035046485.1. NCBI lineage: Eukaryota > Metazoa > Arthropoda > Insecta > Diptera > Culicidae > Aedes > Aedes albopictus. The sequence goes on along the minus strand of NC_085136.1, from coordinate 330,646,535 downwards.
AATAATTTTTTTCCAAAAATCACTGAAATCCAAAAAATCTACTAACTCTTCCAATGTTTTAAGGATGTTATTGCTGGAATTGTCATTTGAATTTTGCTCTTTTTTATTAACTGAATCATCAGAACTGATTTTTTGAAAACCTGGGATATTCTTAGAAGAAGATTCACTAAGTAAAGGAAAGTGTTTGTTATATGAAGTTGAAGGTTGAGGCTCATAAAGAACATTGCTGAATTGGGGTGAATTGGTAGAATTTTTTTTTCTCTTTTTGGGAGGATTGTAAACAAAATCCTGTTGAACATCAAAACTATTGTCATCTTCATCTTGTAAAATTTCAAATGAATTGGAAGTTGTCAAGTTATTAGAGGATTTCATTATGTCTGCGTAAGATAAGGAGTTCTTGTTTCTAACTTGTTGATTCAATTTTTTTTGATTTTGGATGTATACTGAACATTGCTTCAAGGAATTATGTTTCTGTTTGCAATAAATACAAACACCAGAACTTTGTTTACAATCTTCTGATGAATGAGGTTGTCCACATTTATTACATTTCGATTTGTTAGAGCAAAAGCTAGAAGTATGACCAAATTGGAGACAACGCTCACAATGCATGAGCTTTGGATAATAAAGTCTCACATCGAAAAAAACGTTATTAATCATAACATGATCAGGAAGTACAGATCCAGAAAATGTTAGTTTAATACAATTGGAAGGAACATAATTTGTTTCACTTCCATTGAAAAACAACTTGGACAATCGAGAGCAATCTAAAATTTTAACCGGAGCAATGGATTTGTTCTTAAAAATTCCAAAACCATTACTCATAATAGCATCACATTCCAAATCTTCATCGTAAATTACTCCATTGATTTCACAAGAATCACATGGAGCATAAATACGATACGAGTTTTCAAATAATTTCGATTCTAAAAGAGAATTTGCCTCATCACGTGCTCCAAAGACAATTCTCAATTTGTCAATGGAAATTTTTTTGATTTCTTTTATAGATTTATATCTTTTATAAACCTCAGAAGAAATCAACAATACATTAATGGGTCTTTCCTTTTTACGAAAATAAACAACAAATGGCCCCGCAAAGGTGGATGGGTATACTTTGATCCGAAAGGGCTTCAAAGCAGGGGGGTCATTAGAAGGAACATTTGAATTAGATTCTCCTTCATCCCCATCAGTCTCCATCACCAATAAATATCAAATAAACGATAAAAAAAGTAACTAATAGAAGAGAAGAGAATTGATAATAAAAAATAAATTATACTCAAGTCTTTCACGCAAAGAACACTCCAAAAACTTGAATCCGCAAATCTTGATTCTACCAACACGACTTCAATACGTCCAAACCCTTGGAAAAACGAACACCAAATCCGAAGGAAACAACCGCTGCAAGTTCCGCTTCAGACAACCGTGAATCCTCCTTCAACTTCACAATCCTTGCAAAAATATCGTCCACCAAATCCGGAAGTAGGTTCCGCTGCACAATTCGCTTCGAAATAACGCTGTACCGTTCCGAGTCCAATTCCGTAATCCTTGGAAAATTTTCACCCTGAAAAGAGAAAAAATGTCAGGCGCAGAAAAATATCCGCCTTGCTCAGGCAAGGCCTACTACAGCAATGAATTAAAGTTCATATTCAGAACGTTTTGCTCCTACCGGATATGCGAGAAAACCTACTCTTGGTCAAGAAACTTTCGCAGGCCGGAGTTGAAGTTGTATTCACACTGGTTGTGGAGGTCCTGATCGTGCGGAGTTCAGGGAGGATGGAAATCTGATTGGAGTGGCGTATCTTCGTGGCAATCTGTACCAGCTAGACTTGGACGATGGATCGAAGGGTCAAGCCAATATCAGCGTGCCCGAAACGAGTAAGTTGTGGCATCGCCGCTTGGGACATGCAAGACAACAAGCCATGAACACTCTCATGAAGCACGGAATGACCGCCGGATTTGTTGAAAAGCTTGAAGGAATCGGATTCTGCGATAAGTGTGTGATAGCAAAGCAATGTCGGGAACGTTCGACGGCGTAAGAGAACGTGGCACTCGTTCGCTGGAGCGAATTCATTCCGGTGCGTGTGGCCCCATAGATCCGCCAGCCTGGAACGGATCGCGATATTTCGTATCGTTTATAGATGACTGGACACACTTTGTCGTAACCTACATGATCAAGCGCAAGTCAGAGGTATTTCGTTGTTTCAAGCAGGCTTTTCCGCACTGAGCGCATGAAAATTCTGCTCTTTGGATTTACAACATCAAGCACATCATAGATTAGAAATCTTTTTATCTTATCAGATATAAGGATGTTGAAATATTGTAAATGTCATTTCGAACTGTCAAAAAACCGCACCGCAGAGCCATACGGAGCGCGCAAAGAGATTTTCACCCAGGTGAAAACACTCTAGTGAATTTCACTTTGAACTGCCTGTGCGGCGCTGCGGTGCGGTTTTTTGACAGTTCGAAATGACATTTACAATATTTCAACATCCTTTTATCTGATAAGATAAAACCCTAATTAAACCACCAAGCGGTGATGGCGCCTTTCTCGTGCCTTCACAACACATTTCATCAAAACTCAAGTGACATGTTGATGAATACCGCACTTTCATACGTTGAACAAAACTCCATTACATGGCACTAGAAATCATATCATTTATGTAGCTTTGATGTTTGAGCCTCAAACTCTTAAGGACATATATGATCGAATCCAAAGATGGCCGTCACAATGGCTGCCTTGCAAATACCGAAAACACGGATCTCGTCATCTAAACAACAAACAGAGCTGAAAAAGCAAAAAGCCTTGCTCACTCGTGATAAACATTGAGTAGCATTTCCGTTTTCGGGCGTTTTGTGGATGCTCTCAAAAATGCGAGTGGACGCTCTCCCATTTCACCTTAACAAAAAGCCGCTATCTTGAATTTTGAGCCGCAAATTTTGGATTTAAGCCAGCCATCTTGAATATTCTGGTCTTTATTTTTATACTCCACACTTCTTCCCCATACCAGATATACCCATATTGCATGGTTTTAGAGCCCGGAACTCCAATGAACAGCCACCATCTTGAATTTGGAGCCGCCATCTTGGATTTTTAATTGCCATCTTGGATACCCTGGTTACCATGTTTTTGAGTCCAGAATTCGTCCCTATATCAAATAAACCCATATAGCATGGATTTAGAGCTCAAAACGCCATTAAACAGCCGCCGTCTAGAATTTGAAGCCGCCACCTTGGTGTTTGGGCCACCATTTTGCATATTGCGGTCGCCATTTTTGAACTCCAGACATCTTCCCTATACAAAATATACCCATATTACATGCATTAAGGGTCTAAAACTGCTTTAAACAGCCGCCGTCTTGAATTTGGAGCCGCCATCTTGGATTTGAGACCGCCATCTTGGATATTCAGGTTGCCATTTTTGGACTCCAGACATCTTCATCATACCAAATATACCCTTATTGCATTGTTTAGGGCCTAAAACTCCGTTATACAGCCGCCATCTTGAAATTGTAGCTGCCATCTTGGATTTTAGACAGCCATCTTGGATATTCAGGTCACCATTTTTGGACTCCGGACATCTTGCCCATACAAAATATACCCTTATTGCATGGTTTTAGAGCCAACAACTTCACTAAACAACCGCCATCTTGGAATTGGAGCCGACATCTTGGATTTTTGACCGCCATATTGGTCGCTATTTTTTGGACTCCAGACATCTTCCTCATACCAAATGTACCCACACTGCATGGTTTTAGGGCTTAAAACTCCTTTAAACAGCCTCCATCTTGAATTTGAAGCCGCCATTTTGAATTTTAAAATGCCATCTTAAATGTTCAGGTCACAATTTTTGGACTCCGGACATCTTCCCCATACAAAATATACCCTTATTGCATGGTTTTAGGGCCTAAAACTCCATTAAACAGCCGCCATCTTTAAAATGGAGGCGCCATCCTGGGTTTTAGACCGCCATCTAGGTTATTCTGGTCGCCATTATTGGACTCCCAAACATCTTCCCCATACAAAATATACCCATATTGCAAGGTTTAGGGCTTAAAACTCCATTATACAGCCGCCATCTTGAATTTGGAGCCGCCATTTTGGATTTTAGACCGCCATCTTGAATTTTGGACCGACATCGTAGAATTTTCGGTCTTCTTTGTTGATATCCGCACAAAATTTGAAGGTTACAAAAATCGCCGCAGTTTGATGTGTCGCATGATGGGACTTGGTTAAGTTTTATTTATATGTGGCCAGTTCTAGCGGTGCTGGTCCGGATCACTCAAATGGCCATAACTCCGGAACGCCTTGACCGATCCGGATCATTTTTAATAGCAAACAATATGGTAAAATTCCGGTTCGATTTGAGCTATAATCCGAAAAATCGGCCAATGGAAAGTGCCTTAAAAGTGAGTGACCTTTTTGTACACAGACATACATACACACATACACACATACACACATACAGACATCATCTCAATTCGTCGAACTGAGTTGATTGGTATATGTGACTTGATCCTCCGAGCCTTCTATCGAAAATTCGGTTTTTGAGTGAATACATACCCTTTCAGTACACTTTGGTGTACGAGAAAGGCAAAAAGATTTCTAATTTATGATGTGCTTGATGGTGTAAATCCAAAGAGCAGAATTTTCATGCGCTCAGTGCGGACAAGAATGGTTTCAAGGAGTATGAAGCTATGGCCACCACCCAATAATGGCAGTCACGCATCAGCAAGCTTACAGTGGATCAAGGCCGTGAATATTTTTCAACTGAACAACGGGACTACTACAAGAAGCGAGGCATTCAAGTTCAACCTACGGGGTTGCTGAACGATTCAATCGGACTTTGGTTGAGAAGGTAAGATCCATGCTAATAGATTCGAAGGTTCCGAAGAATATGTGGTCAGAAGCGGCCCTGACTGCGACGTATCTGCTGAATCGATGTCCTACGATTGGATTGGCCGGAAACGTAACTCCAGCCGAAAGATGGACGAGTGTGAAACCGGACCTCAGCAAGGTAAAGATTTTTGGGTGTAAAGCAATGGCGTGGATCCCGACTCAGCAGAGGAAGAAGTTGGACCACAAGAGTTACCAGACGATAATGATTGGTTACGCCCCAAATGGATACAGGCTTTAGGACAGAGCTGCAAGAAAACTCGTGATTGCAAGAGACGATAAATTCAATGAAGAATGTTTTCCATATGATGAGCAACCTGATGAAGCTAGCCAAGTTCCCTTGGTGATTCCTGCTCTGTGTGAGCCAGAGGGGGAAGCGTACGATCCGATTGAAGAAGTTCCTCGTGAAGTAGCTGGTAACTGTGATATCTGGTCACTTCGGAGTATAATTAAAACGGTAAAGGATGGATTTTCCATTATTATTCTTTATATTCACCAACTGTCACTCCATCGCGTCCTCGCAACTCACTCCCTCTACGCCACCTATGCTCATGGCCTCCTATGTCGTATCTTGGTATCACAGTGACGACCCTGGTACGAATCCGATGATGAAGCTATTTTTGAAGAGTTGGTGAGGAAGAAACCCATGGGGCGCTCCCTTCACAACAGAGAAGTGACGACTGTCCAGAGTCAAAGACTAGGCCGAGCGAACGAGAGTGCAGGCTCCCAGGTAAGTTATTAGATTTTCCAACGGTATTCAGAGCAACCTCTGCTGTAGAACTTTATGATATGTACTTCAGATCCACCTCAATACTACAATGAGATCGAGCAATCGATGAAGAGCAATCAGGTATGGCGGCTAGTGAGACGCCCTGCTGAAATGAAACCGTTACAACCAAAGTGGGTATTCTGCCGTAAAGAAGATGCTGACGGAAACCATGTGAGGCACAAGGCTAGAATAGTCGTAAAAGGATTCCTCCAGAAGCCCGGGCTCGATTATCTTGAAACCTATGCCCCGGTAGCCAAACTGACGACGATTCGAGTGGCCTTAGCTGTTGCGTTGCAGAGAGGACTAATCGTACATCAAATGGATGTGAAGACGGCTTTTCTGCACGGCGATCTTCAAGAGGACATTCATATGGCAGTACCTGACGGTGTCAAAGCGGATACTGGAACAGTGTGCTTGCTACAGAAGTCGCTATACGGGTTGAAACAGGCTCCCAAGTGCTGGAACGAGAAGCTGAACCAAATACTATTGAAGCTCGGATTCAAAAGATCACAGCATGACCACTGCTTGTATATCCGCGTCGACGAGAGGGGGAATGATGATGTCTACATAGTCATATACATCGACGATTTGCTGATCATGGGAGCACGGATCAAAACGATTGAAGCTGTGAAGAAAAAGTTGTCCCAGTTTTTCAAGATGACGGATTGCGGCATGATCCAACACTTCCGTGGAATGAAAATCGTCTATGATCAGGAATCGGGCAAGATGAACTTTTCACAAGAAGCAAGTATAGACAAGGTTCTGGAGAAGTTTCGAATGCAAGATTGCAACCCTACAAGAACGCCGATGGAGAAAGGGCTTCAACTCGTCCGCAGTGAAGGAGAAACCATAAAAGAGCCGTACCGTGAAGTTTTAGGCAGTTAACTGTACATTATGATGTCAACTCGGCCGGACATTTGTTTCCCTCTTGGATATTTGGGACGATACCAGCAGCATACTGAGCAATCCCACTGGACGGCGTTGGAGCGAGTTGTGCGGTACATGAAAGGCACCAGGGGAACGTTTTTGAAGGTACCAACGAAACAAGGATACCGAACAATTGGTTGGATTTGTCGATGCGGACTGGGCTACTGATACCTCGGATCGAAAGTCGGTGAGTTGATTCTTGTTTCAGGTCTACGGGAACACGGTGTCGTGGTCAAGCAAGAAGCAGACGTCAGTGGCTACCTACCACATCCAGTGAAGCTGAATACCTACATAGCTTTGAGCGCGGGCGTAGCAGAAGCGATTTGGCTATCCGGACTCTTGGCTGACCTTGGCGTGAAGATTGCGAAACCCTTGGCGAAACCTGTGACGATCTATGAGTCAGTTGGCAGACATTTTTATGAAAGCATTGGACACCGGAAGATTCGAACATCTACGTCGGAACATTGGACTCCACGATCGAGAGGGGGTGAAGAAGTAGGCCTTGCCAAGCAAGCCTTGGAAAGCTGACAGGCGCCCGTGGCGAAGAGTTTTTACCTCATTCTACATCAAGCTCTCCTACTGTTCACGTCCTAATAGTAATAAAGAGTTGTTACTTGTTACTGTCCAAGTCGGTGTTATTTGTTCAGCCCGTTCGCCTCAGTCCTTCCTATTACAATAAAAACCAATTGACTTGAGGTTTTGTACACGGCTAGATAATATACGTATCTCACCGCGTACAAAAATATATCAATTGGTTTAAAATTGACTGAGTTTCAATCGAAAAGTGTACAAAATGGAAGCTCTGCCGAGATAATACCACTTCCCTTTGTAAATTAGGAGAATACATAGTACCGATACATTAACCATTATTGTATTCCCAAATTGATCCAAGATTGCCATGATTCACTCATGTATCGTTAGCACTCCTGGAGGAACATATGGCGTACGTTCCCAAGAAACAGAGATAGCTGAATAACATTTTATTAAGGTAATGTTTGCTTAAGAATTGTTTGTTCCACTCTTATAAAGCTAAAATGTTTGTTGGGTTGATTATCTACATCCTGGGTGGCTGCTCGCTTTAGCCTTGATTTAGGCCCAGGCTTCGTCGTCGCCAGTTCTGCTCTGCTGCTGTTCATAAATGCAATCTATGCCAAGTCAATTCAGCGATGTGCGACTCAATTAAAAGAACTGGAATCACCCTGTTCCAAATATTTTGTATCGTGAGAGAAGTTGTCGCATGTTAACCTAATAAATGGGAATCGTTTAGTGCGAAAAAGGCCAGTAATTTGCTCAACCTTCTAATTGAATTCTAATCGATCGATTGCCGATCGAGGTGAATTGGGTTCGGTTCATGTGACTCCATCCACAGAGCTGTAACTTCGATGCAGGTTATTTTTTTCTGTATTCTCCAGCTTAGCCACAGTCGCGCCAGTCATTCAGTGTCTGGGGAGCACAAAAAGCCGCTGACTTAAACGTGACGTTTTTGAGATTTAATATATTACTGTTCGCATTTTTATTATCTGCCGCGGTGACCGCGGCGCGCAGAAAACATTCCTCGCTGGGCCCTACCGTTGCATTGGGAACTCGCACAGGTAGAAAAGCATGTCAAAGTGCGGAGCAAAAAATAAATTATACGAAATGTTAAATGAAAAATGCACATGTTTGTCGCTATCAGTGCACTGCATAGCCAGTGTAGTGTTTCGGCGTACTGCAGCGCGATTGGTCGTGGAGTAAGCGACGAACTCGGCCGCGTCGACGTTCTTCGGGTTGCTGCTGGGTGTCGCCACCGCATGCGTCACGCAGGTTATCCAACGTGCCCCGTTGAAAAAGTGTTTGCACCGGTAAGGCATCACTAGCTAGCAACAAACGGAAGCCGACCCTGTTTCGTGGTGGGTAATCCAAGCCCAAGGTAATGAGGTTCAACAAATCAAACACTCACGGAGTTTATTTGCAATCCTGCTGGGTCAGAAGCAGGGTTGCTCATAATCAAAGGAGCCAGATAAACAGATGTAGAAATTGCTGCATAGAATCAATGAATAAAATATTAAATATGGCAACTCTGCTCTTTCTATATGTTAACCTCAAGCGACAAGACAAGTGGCGCTCACTAGGTGTATCAAGGTGAAAGTTCGGGATCTGTTGATAATCATCTAGTAGGCTAACAATACTGCAAATTCAACTCGCTTCACGACAACTTCACGCTCACTCGTAATAAACATGAGGTACATCCTTATAGTCTGATACCAGAGTTGTGTCTCGCAAAACGCGCGCGATAAATGCATAATTTCTGAAGTGGTCACAAGAGGTCTTCAACTTAACCCCCTTAAGGGGAATGGTATGATGCGGGTGATAAACATTAGAATTCCAGTTCCCAGAAAGTCTAATGGAAGGAAAGGCGTTCTCGTTTTGATTTTTGAGGGATGTAGGCAGTAGCGGATCGCAGTGGGGATAAGGGCGGCCACAGGAGCTTTTGAGAAGGATTATAACGATGATTAGTGGAATTTTGTGCAACATTAAGGGCGGCTTCGGAAAGGTTCAAGAGGTGCCTAACCCTGCACAGGACACAACATAGGATATGAAGAAAGAACAAGAAAGAACACATGTACTTACTTATGCGAGGTATGCACTTCAACCGGAATCGCTCAAGTAATTTTCGTTCAGTGCATTATTTTTCCGTGACCAGAATGGTCAAGAAATTTAACACAGCAAGCCCCATTTGATTTGACGTTTCGTTACAGCTCCGTACTAGGATCCGGAAAAAAGCGACGCTTTCTCATTTGTTGAGCGATTCCTTGCCCGAATTTTCCACGCATCGAGATTGGCAGTAGAATAACTAGCCACAGAAGTCCAGTGTCGCGACTGTTCGTGTGACGAACATCTAGTTTGCCACGCCCTTACAGCGTCAGCAGCGGTACTAGAAGTGTCGTTAATTTTGTTTACAATAACAAAAAGTCCTCTACAAGATGGACACTTGAAAATAGTAAATTATTACAATCAAAGTTATTGAAATAATTGAATAAGAAAAGTGACTACAGCGCCATTGGAGTTTTAGTGTATTTTTATTAGATAGGCCAAGAAATTTCTTGCGATCTGCGTACTACCCATAAGTATTGCAATGACTATACAGAGGCGATCAAAGGGTGCGGGAAAGACAAAAGGAGGTCTCAGAATGTTTGAAAAAGGGAAGAACAAATAGGAGCTAAAAATTGACAGAGAGATTACTGAGGAGATTAGAGAGCGATAGTGAGACTCTTGAAGCGTAAAGAGCGACAGAGGAACTACTGAGGCGTGAAGAGCGATAGGGAGACTGCTGAGGTGTAGAGAGCAACACAGATGCTATTGAGGCGTAAAACAGCAAACAGTCTAATGAGGCGAAAATAGTTACAGAGTGACTACTGAGACGTAGAAAGTGACAGGGAGAATATAAGAATAACAGGATGTCTAGTCTACTCATAACTCAAAATAAAATTCCCTGAGTTTTCCAGGTTTTTCCAGATGCAAGTTTGAAAGTTTATAATTCAAAAAATAACCCAAATTTTCTAAAAATTATATAGGGTGACTTAGAGTATCATCGGCAGGTTTGTTCTCTTTTTCATGAGAGATTTATGTCGGGCAAATTGCCTGAAACTTGATCGTATTCAGCTTGGTTGGGAAGGATTTGATGCCAACTCTGAGTTCAACAGGTTTCAAAAAACCTCCCATGACGACGAGAACAAAACTGCCGAAAATACGTATGTTTCCCTACTCTTCCAAAGTTCTTTCAAGATTTTTGAGCGCAATTCCTGGAATTTCTTCCAAAGTTTCTTCCTGGCTTTCCGCAGGATTCTTTCACGAGATATCTGTTTGAGTACGTCCCGATATTTCTTGCAAAGGTTTTCCGATACACTTCCAGAGATTCTCGCTGGATTCCTCCTGACGATCCATCCAAAACGATTCAAAATTTCTTCAATCATGTCATTGGTTGAGCCTCATAGCTATGCGGTTTGAGTCCGGATGGACGAGGGTTCGTTTCCCGCTCCGAGCAATGAAATTTTTCACGAGAATAGCTTCTTATCCGAAGCCACTCCGTGTTAAGTTTTGCTCAATCGGTACAGCCGCCGGCTGAAGCCAGTGTCCTTTTTTAAATGATTTTCCGGGCTAGCTATCCAATAGTTTATGCCGGGATTTTTCCCGATAGTTTTCCGATATTTCTCTTGTTTTCCTCACGGAACTTCGTCCGTAGCCGCTTTCAGGATTCCATGAGGTTTTCAGAATTCCTCCTTGGATGTCCTATTTCTTCTCGGGATTACTATTATCTAGAACTTTTTTCGAGATGTCTCATTTTTCTCAGGTTTTTCCTGAAGTTCCTGTCGAGATTTTTCAATAAAACTTTGCGGAGTTTCTTGCAAGATTTCATTTGAATTCTCTCGAATATTTCTCCAGGAATTTCCTATAAGGCGTTTCGTGAGTTATCTCGGGAGACATTCTGAGGGAAACCCGTAGAAGAATCCCTGCAATAACTTTGGGAGAAATCCCTAAAGGAGTATCCAGAATCTCGGGACAATTTCTGTTAAAGATTCCGGGAAGAATTTTGAGAATAATGCAGAGAATATGTGTAAAAAAAATCTCAGGTGGATCACTGCAAGAAATCCGGTACAACTACAAGGAACAGCCTGGTTCTAAAAGAATGCAAGAGAAAAATTCAATGAGAAATATCAACAATAACTCCTGTGGAAATCCCAGAAGGCACTCGGCAAAAAAATTGGAGAAACTCCACGGTAAATTCGTTATTATCTTTATTAAAGAGATTTTCATCACAGTTCTAGGCTGGTTCGTCTCTGAAGAAAAAGGGAGAGATAAGCCCCCCTGTCATGCAGAGTTAAGTAATATAATGTAGCTTACAGAGTATATGCTAACAGATTTAAGGAAATGGTTTCATTATTTCAATATCGTATTCCAAATCGGTCCAGGTGAATAGCGGTGTGGTCTGGTGACTGTAGGTGTCCTTGGATTTCAAATAGCGTTGTAGAGTCCGGCACCCTTAATGAAAGATATTAGTGCTGTCTCGTTGGTTGTATTATTTGCAAGGATATCCACTATGCTGTTTTGGAAGTTCATGTTGAACTCGAAGTCCTTCATAGCAGGGACAGTTGACAAGAAGATGTTCTACCGTCATTGTCACGTTGCACGTGAAGCATTCTGAGGAACATCTCATGACCAACATCGGAAGGAATCTTCTGAGAGAAGTTCAGAGAAAAACTTAAAACTTAAAAAAAAAATCGTGAAAACTTTTAAGAAATTCCTGTAGGAGACCAGGAAGAACATTTTGAAGAAAGCCCAAAGCAATTGTTTGAAGATATCACAGGAAAAAATGAAGGAAATCTCTCGAGGAACTGTTGCAGTAAATTCGTGAAAACTCCTTCAGAAACCTTTGGAGGAACTTTAGTAGAAACCCCAGGAATAACTCCTTTAGCAACTCTGAAAGAAATTCTGGGAAGATCTTCTGCGGAAGTCCCAAGAGGAACACCGGTAGGAATCGCGTAAAATTTCCATGAGGAATACCGAAACAAATTCCACGATTTATCCCGACAGAAATTCTTATAGTGTATTCGGGATAAATTCTGGTAGAAATCCTACGAAGATTTCTTTGAGCAAAGCACTGGAGGAACTCAGGGAAGAAATAGCATCCCCGTAAAAAACTTCAGGAGAAATCGGTTGGAAATCCGGAATCCTGGAAGGAATCCGGAAGTATATCTTTCCTGAAAAAAATCAAAAAGAAATACCAAGGAAAATAGCGTCAAAAATGCGGAAGGAATTTTATGAGAAATCCTAGGAGACATTCCAGGAGGTATTTCTAAAGAAGTTCCAGAAAGAAACCCTGATGAAAGATATTTCTGAAAAATAAACCCTTGTAGCGAAATTTCTATTTTCCCTGAGTATTCCAGGTTTTTTTTCTGTTAAATAAAATTCCCTAAGGATTCCCGGTTTTCCAGGGTTTTCCAGGGTTTTCCAGGTAAGACACCCTGAATAATAACAACTAGCCACAGAAGTCCAATGTCGAAACTGTTCGTGTACCATTTAGTTTGCCACGCCCTTACAACGTCAGTACAAGTGGACACTTCAAAACAATCAATTACATACATACATTTATTTGTTCAACATCATTAAGACAAGACATAATCAACAATAGTACGCCACAATACTCGGTTTGTGGCTGCCGCTCTCCATCCTCGGTCGCGCCCAATGCTCGCCAAGTCACGCTCCACCTGGTCCGCCCATCGTGCTCTCTGCGCTCCACGCCTTCTTGTGCCAACCGGATCCGTTGCAAACACCAGCTTTGCAGGGTTGTTGTCCGGCATTCTTGCAACATGCCCTGTCCACCGTATCCTTCCGGCTTTGGCCACCTTCTGGATGCTGGGTTCGCCGTAAAGTGCAGCGAGCTCGTGGTTCATCCTTCTCCGCCACACACCGTTCTCCTGTACACCGCCGAAGATCGTTCTTAGCACGCGTCGCTCGAAAACTCCGAGTGCTTGTAGGTCCTCCTCGAGCATGGTCCAGGTCTCGTGCCCGTAGAGGATCACCGGTCTTATTAGCGTTTTGTACATGGTGCATTTGGTGCGTGGGTGAATCTTTTTCGACCGCAGTTTCTTCTGAAGCCCGTAGTAGGCCCGACTTCCGCTGATGATGCGCCTTCGAATTTCACGGCTCACGTTGTTGTCAGCCGTCAGTAAGGATCCGAGGTAGACGAATTCCTCCACCACCTCGAAAGTATCCCCGTCTATCGTAACATTACTACCCAGACGGATCCGGTCGTGTTCGGTTCCGCCTACCAGCATGTACTTTGTTTTTGAGGCACTCACCACCAGTCCGACCTTTGCTGCTTCGCGTTTCAGGCGGGTGTACAGTTCCAAATGTTCTAGCGATAATGTCCATGTCGTCCGCAAAGCACACAAATTGACCGGATTTTGTGAAAATCGTTCCCCGGCTGTTGAGCCCGGCTCGTCGCATCACACCTTCCAGCGCGATGTTGAAGAGTAGACATGAGAGTCCGTCACCTTGTCGCAGTCCCCGGCGAGATACGAATGAACTGGATAGTTCACCCGAAACCCCTACGCAGTTTTGCACACCGTCCATCGTTGCTTTAATCAGTCTAGTCAGCTTCCCAGGAAAGCCGTTTTCGTCCATGATTCTCCATAGCTCTGCGCGGTCGATACTATCGTATGCCGCTTTGAAGTCGATGAACAGGTGGTGCGTTGGGACCTGGTATTCACGGCATTTCTGGAGGATTTGCCGTACGGTAAAGATCTGGTCCGTTGTCGACCGGCCGTCGATGAAGCCGGCTTGATAACTTCCCACGAACTCATTTGTTTTAGGTGACAGACGACGGAAGATGATCTGGGATAGCACTTTGTAGGCAGCATTCAAAATAGTGATCGCCCTGAAGTTCTCATATTCCAAATGGTCGCCTTTCTTGTGAATGGGGCAGATTACCCCTTCCTTCCACTTCTCCGGTATCTGTTTGGTTTCCCAGATTCTGACTATCAGCCGATGCAGACAGGTGGCCAACTTTTCTGGGCCCATCTTGATGAGTTCAGCTGCGATACCATCCTTACCAGCTGATTTGTTGGTTTTCAGCTGGTGAATGGCATCCTTAGCTTCCCTCAGCGTGGAAGTTGGTTCATTTCCGTCCTCCGCTGCACTGGCGTCGTCGTTCCTTCCGTTGCCGTGGGCTCCCGTGCCTACGTTCTCCACGCCGTTCAGGTGCTGATCGAAGTGCTGCTTCCACCTTTCGATCACTTCACGTCCGTCCGTCAAGAGGCCTCCGTCTTTATCCCTGCATATTTCGGCTCGCGGCACGAAGCCGTTGCGGGAAGCGTTGAGCTTCTGATAGAACTTCCGTGTTTCTTGGGAACGGCACAGCAGTTCCATTTCTTCACACTCCGCTTCTTCCAGGCGGCGCTTTTTCTCCCGAAAGAGGCGGGTCTGCTGTTTCCGCTTCTGTTTGTAACGTTCCACGTTATGTCGAGTCCCTTGCTGCAGCATTACCGCCCTCGCTGCGTTCTTCTCCTCCAAAACCGTTCTGCACTCTTCGTCGAACCATTCGTTCCGTCGATTCCGTTCCACGTACCCGATGGTGCCTCGGCTGCGTCGTTGATGGCTGCTTTCACTGTACTCCAGCAGTCCTCTAGAGAAGCCTCATCGAGCTCGCCCTCGTCTGGCAACGCGGCCTCGAGATTCTGCGCGTATGCTGAGGCGACATCCGGTTGCTTCAGTCGCTCTAGGTTGTACCGTGGCGGTCGCCGGTACCGTACATTGTTGATGACGGAGAGTTTTGGGCGCAGTTTGACCATCACCAGATAGTGGTCGGAGTCGATGTTGGCGCCACGATAGGTCCTGACGTCGATAATGTCGGAGAAGTGCCGTCCGTCAATCAGAACGTGGTCGATTTGAGATTCCGTCTGCTGTGGTGATCTCCAGGTGTAACGATAAGGGAGGCTGTGTTGGAAAAAGGTGCTACGTATGGCCATATTTTTGGAGGCGGCGAAATCAATGAGTCGTAGGGCGTTTTCGTTCGTTTGCTGGTGGGCGCTAAACTTCCCAAGTAACACACTTGTCACCGAAAAGTCACGGCGGCGCAGGTTTTTTTGCGCAGAAGTCATTATGACTTAATTCTAACAAATAAATACTTAGTTGCTAGAAGTAAGTCATGATGACTCCTGCGCAACAAAAACCTGCGCCGCAGTGACTCTTCTGTGACAAGTGTGTTACTTGGGTTACCAATCGTCGGTCTGAATTCCTCCTCCTGGCCTACCTGAGCGTTCAAATCTCCTATGATGATCTTGACGTCGTGGCTTGGGCAGCGATCGTACTCGCGTTCGAGCTGCGCGTAAAATGCGTCCTTGTCATCATCAATACTTCCGGAGTGTGGGCTGTGCACGTTTATTATGCTAAAGTTGAAGAATCAGCCCTTGATCCTCAACCTGCACATTCTTTCGTCGATCGGCCACCAACCGATCAAGCGCCTCTGCATATCACCCATCACGATGAAAGCTGTTCCCAGCTCGCGTGTGTTGCCGCAGCTCTGGTAGATGGTATGATTACCTCTAAACGTTCGCACCATGGATCCTGTCCAACACACCTCCTGCAGCGCTACGATGCCGAACCCGCGGTCCTTCAGTAGATCGGCGAGTATGCGGGTGCTCCCAATGAAGTTGAGAGATCGGCAGTTCCACGTACCGAGTTTCCAATCGCAAGTCCTTTTTGTTCGCTGGGGTCGTTGCCGTTGGTCTCGGTTCGTATTATTCTGTTGCTGATTTTCCGTTACAATGGTTTTTTACGGCTGGCTCGTAGGGCCTGACACCAACCCCCTACTTTCCGGAGGACCATAGTGCACAGTTGAGCTTAGAGTCCTTCCCTGGCACTCGGACGTAGATCAGCCGCCCCTAACATGGGGATCAGACGCTGTTGTGAGCCGCTCCTCCTGGAGAACAGACGCTCAGGTTTGCCGAAGCAAACCCCCCCCCCCTTCCCTGTCAGCCTACGACCAAAGTTCCCACCGGGGTTGGTTACCCGATCTTCCCTAAGGTTGCTCATAGTTTCCGGCCGGTACCGCGTGGAGGTACAATCAATTACATATTACAATTAATGTTATTAATTTAATTAAACAGGAAAAGTTACTTCATCGCCGTTGGAGTTCTAGTGTATTTCTATGTGAAGACTACAGAGGCATAGAGAACAACAAAGATACTAGTGAAGCTTAGAGGGCAATAGGAAGACGAGCGTTCATGATTAACAAAAATTTTAATCATGATTAATCATTGATGATTATAATTATTATTTCAGTGATTATTGATTATGATTAATGATTAATTTGATTTTGAGGATGATTAAAGATTATGATTAATGATTAAATTTGGTTTTATCTGTGATTATTGATTATGATTAATGATTAAAAATGGCTCATTGATTAAAAATCATGAATAATCATGATTATTCAATCACAATAACTGGAAGTGATTAAATAATATTTGTTGTTAAAAATATTTTTGAAGTTTCAAAAGTTGAAGGTAACTCTGTCTGGGAGATTTTTGAAAGCAGAATCATAAATTATAATATTTAGAATAGCATTTAAACAAACTTTAATTGAATAATATATTTTATGCAATTCAGTATCATAATTTTCATTTTATATAACTCATTTTGGTATCATAATGGCCAATTTTTCCGAACTGGTTCATTATGCAACTGAAATGAGTTGCATAATGAAAAATAGTTGCATAATGTTCATAATGCAACTCATTTGGGTTGCATTATGAACATTATGCAACTCAAATGAGTTGTATAATGAAAAAATCATTGCATAAAATTTTGTATGGAACTCGTTGCAAAACTCGATTTTTTCAGCACTCTTCGTATTTACTCGTGCTGAAAAAAACAGCTTTTTGCAACTCGTTACATAAATAACTATTATATGATGAATTATGTTTTGGTGATGAATGATTAATGATTGATTAACTTTTTTTTCTTATGATTATGATTACTGATTAATGATTAAATTGCGAAATCAGTGTGATTAAGATTAATGATTAATGATTAAATGATAAATTTTTGTGATTATGATTAATGATTTTTGATTAATCTTATTCATTAATCATTAATCATGATTAAATTTATGATTAATCAATAACGCTCTGAGGAAGACTACTCGCCGCTCTAAGTCTGACATACTGACGTTTTCTTTTTGGGTACGCTGACTTTATTCGACAGCTGTCAAGTTGCTCCCATGTTGGTAAAACTATACTCCGCATCACTCTGACTTTTCTAGGGATTACCTACCACCGCGAATCTATCACTATAGTCTATCCTAATGATGTCTGTTGGCATATAACACCCAACTCCACAAAGTCGTAAAAATGTACGCCGCTCAAACGATCGACTGCTCAACGCAACGTTTAGCGTTTCTTCTCGATAAAAGGCCAATAAAATTAGGAAATAAGACAAAAAAAAACAGTATAAAAACTAAATCCTAAACCGCAACCTTTCAGCCTATTTGGCCTCGCTTCGGTTTTGATGGGGCTGACAGATGCTTTACATAAAAGGCTGCTTTCCATCGCTGTCCGTCTCTCGTTTGACCCGTAAATCACATTCGCCGAAATAAAATACAGTCGAATGATCGCGCGCGCACACTGGATTGAACCACACGGCAGATTTCCGATGGAACTCACTTAGGCCCAAAGCGATAGCAACGCCCAAAGTGGGACACAAAGACAGTCGTCTATCAATTAAAAGCTGCTAATCAGTGATCGATATCGGAAGACGATCTTCTCCCGGGAGGGGATTTCTCCCCGACCGGATCTGACCCACTTTGCCGTTTGACGGACTGACCGTTACGTGGTCCCCCCAGGTATCGCCATTGCCATCAGCGCCAACTTAGAAATGAAGACATTAGCGCGAAAATTATCGCCAATATGACCCCTTGGACGCAACCTCCCATTGTAGTAGTAGGCGGTGCTAAATCGTGCAAAACGTCAAATCGCGTCATCATCGGTGCCTTCAGGGGCAGGCGCTTGCTAGGATCATCATCACGATGCGAAGGGGCTTTTCGTCCATATGTGGCATAAAAGTTTTGACGAGATTATTACCACTTTGGGCTATTAAATTTATGACTTATTTCTTCATTTGAATAATGGGGCTACAACAAGCCCCACGCGGACACGGACACTGACTGGGGAATAACAACAGCAACGACAACCGAACGGCACTCGATAATGGGGCTCTCTAATGGTGCAATCATCTATTTGAAAATCCGATGGAATAGGTATATGTCAGTGCGAATAAATACGCACGAATTTGAATGGAACGAGAGTTTTACGAGCATGATGGCCTATGAGCTACTTGATTTCAGTTTTAGTATCGACGGTAGAATCATTTCAGGGGATTTGTGGAAATTGATTCGATTATGGACAAAAGAATATTGCTTTTTGATTGGTGATTAAATGTGGGGTTAGGTTATATAGGGGTTTCAACTTTGGAAACAAAAATAAAGTCGATTCTCCACAACGCGATGCTATACAACTCGATATTTTCTCTAACTCGATGCATTTGTCGGTCTAATCATTTTTTCATATACTGTACTGCCGTGAATCGCATATCAGTCCCATCTTTGCTGGATTTCCTATGCAAATGGGACAGATATGCGATTCACGGCAGTGTACTCTCTATAAGTGTGACATCGGCCAAAGAAAAGTCGAGTTAGAGATTGAACTCACTGATATCTCACTTACTATACTTCCCAAGTAACATTTTAAGTTTTGTGCGGCTCTATAAGAGATCTTCATGGCCATTTTTAGAAAACTTGCAATAAAACTGATTTATACATCAAAACCTTTTGATAACCTCTTTAAGAGCATCTTCCGGCTTAGTGAACCACTCTTGGAGAGGTTTTGCAAGCCACAATAAGAGTAGCATTTAAACTGTTTTAAAACCTAGTTAAAAAATCCATACTTGAAATTGTTGTTTTTTTTTTCAACAAAAACTTTTACAGCTCAAGATGCAGAGAAGCTTCTTCGATGGCACGTAAAATTCAGGAGGATACATCATTTGTAAGTAGGAAGCAATCATTTTTTTTTTTTTTTATCTATTAACGCGATTTTTAGCCCTAGGCTAGTTCATCTCGGGACCCACGCTGTGCTTCCCTTCCGAAGGAAGAACTCACATTTTGCGAGTTTTGTCGGGAGTGGGATTCGATCCCAGGTCCTCAGCGTGATCGTCAAGTGTTTTAACAATCACACCAGGTCCGCTCGTAAAAGGAAGCTATCATTTCAAAGTAATATTTTAGTAGTTAACTCAGCTGTGAGAGTTTATTTATGTGAGCATATTACGGAAATGACAGCAAACTATCAATTCATTGCTTATTTTAACAAAATTAACTATTTTCCATTCACGCCAGCTAATTATTCACTATGGCGACGACCAAAATTAGCGAAAATAAAACGAAAGAAAGTTTCCTTTTATGATGACCGCAATAAACCTAGCAGTATCGTAGCTTCTGCTTTTCCACCAACAGATGTCGTTACTAATCGAACGGATCGCCATCTGTTGAGAGTTCGAATTGTGGGAATAATGAATGCCAGAAGGATTACATATTGGAAAGCTTAGTTCACTCTTAAAAACTGGCTTTATTGATATCTTCAAGTATACTATAAAACATTTCATCATTGGTTTTCATAAAAGTAGTAATAAAACTGTGAGTTTTAATTATTGCTGTAATAAAAATCAAACAAAACCAATCAGCAATGGAATTGCAACTTGGGATTATTGCAAGATCCGTTTGCATCCAGGTGAAGCAATCACTTCAAATTTCATCACTAATGCCCAATTCATCATTCATTCCTACTGCCCTTCTACGGATAGTTCCCAACTAACAATCACTCATTTTACAAGCACCTTTACGACGAATTGATTCAGCATGATGCTGAATAACAATTGGATAATTTTCCGGCACAACCTTTGTTCGGGTTTTGTTTGCACAAATTTGGAGAAGTTATAAAGCATAGTATTGTGTACCAACTGAACTGTTTGTTGTTAAACCGTTTAACAACTATATAGTAAAGCTGTTATTCAGCTTTAGCAAAAATGGTTATAAATTTAAAAAAATGCAAAATTTTTCCAATTTCCACGAGAGTTTATGATTGGAACTTAATGGTGTGAAACAATAACTACACATAAATTTACTTAAATCCAGATTCGAGCTCAAGACCCGTCGATTGCCAGCCGCATGCTTCCTATCTGCGCCATCTTAGAGATGATGAATTGCAGCTCTCAAATCAAAACATAAACATCCCGTGGTTTAATAATGATCAGACTTCGACTCCTATTCAGCAGTGGTGAATTAGCACAACCTTATGGTTACCGACTGAACAACAGATTTATTCAGCTGTTGTTCAGTAAAAAACACGTGTTTTTCATCATGTACTCTGAGTCGAAGTATGATAAATCGAAAGCGCTTATTTGACTTGTGAAAAAAAAACATCATACAGATACATGTCCTAATTTTTACATGAACTTAACAAGAAGCAGAAAAAAAGGCTTGTTAAACTATGTTGTAAAGGAATTACTGCGAGTCGAATAAAAATCTTATTAAGCGCTTGAAAAGTCTTTGTGCCTGAAAATTATCCAATTGTTATTCAGCATCATGCTGAATCAATTCGTCGTAAAGGGGCTTGTAAAATGAGTAATTGTTAGTTGGGTATGGAGTTGTCGTTTTAGTTTAGTTACTCATTTCCACACCGGTCGCTACTGTATTTAGTTACCCGATTCCGTACCGGTCGTTGCCAAATACTGTTGCATTATAGACAATGTTGACATCTTTGTTGACCAGCTCTGGTTTGATATGGAGCGACTATTCTTCCAGGAGTTTTTCCGGGAATTCTTCAAAGAGATCCTTCGGGAATTCTTTTAAGAGTTCTTCCGGGAGTTCCTCCAGGACTTTCTCTGACAATTCGTCCAGTAATTCTTACGATTATTCATCTAAGAGTTCTTCCAGGAGGCCATCTGGGAATTCTTCAAGGATATTTACCGGGAATTTTTGCAGCAGTTCCTACGGCTATTCATCTAGGAGTTCCCACTGGATTTTTTCCAGCAATTCTTACGGTAATTCTTCTAAGAGTTCCTCCGGAAGTTCGTCTAGGAATTCTTCCAGAAGTTCCTCCGGGAAATCTCCCAGGAGTTCCTCCCGCATTTTTTCTGAGAATACCTCCAGCAGTACCTTCGAAAATTCTTCCATGCGTTTCGTTGGGAAAATCTTTCAGGATTACCTCTGGGAATTCGTCCAGCAATTCCTACGATTATTTATCTAAGAGTTCTTCCACGAGGTCATCTGGGAATTCTTCAAGGATATCCTCCGGAAATTCTTCCTGCAGTTCCTACGGTTGTTCTTCTAAGAGTTCTTTCAGGAGTGCCTCCTGCAATTCTTCTGAGAATACCTTCTAAGAGTTCTTCCGGGAGCTTTTCCAGGAGGTCATCTGGGAATTCTTCAAGGATATTCTCCGGGAATTCTTTCAGCAGTTCCTACGGTTATTCTTGTAGGAGTTTCTACGTGATTTTTTCCAGCAGTTCTTACGGTAATTTGTCTAAGAGATCCTCCGGAAGTTCGTCTGGGAATTCCTCCAAAAGTTCCTCCGGGAATTCTGGGAATTCGTCCAGCAGTTCCTACGATTATTCTTCTATGAGTTCTTCCAGGAGGTCATCTGGGAATTCTTCAAGGATATCCTCCGGGAATTCTTCCTGCAGTTCCTACAGTTATTCTTGTAGGAGTTCCTCCGGGATTTCTTCCAGCAGATCCTACGGTTATTCTTCTAGGAGTTCCTCCGGAAGTTCGTCCTGGAATTCTTCCAAAAGTTCCTCCGGAAATTCTTCCAGGAGTTCCTCCTGCAATTCTGAGAATACCTTCTAAGAGTTCTTCCGGGAGCTCTTCCAGGAGGCCATCTGGGAATTCTTCAAGGATATGCTCCGGGAATTCTTCTAGCAGTTCCTACGGTAATTTTTCTACGTGTTCCTTCGGCAATTCTTCCGAAAATTCCTCCGGGAGTTGTTCCGAGAGTTCCTTCGGGATTTGTTGAATAATTTCTCCGAGAAGTCCTGTAAGAATCCACCGACAGATCTCTTCGAGGAATCTACAGAGGGAGATGATGTTGGTGAAATCCCCAGAGGGAACTCCTGGAAAACTCTCCAGAGGGAACACCTGGAGGAATCACCAGAGGCAACTTTTGGAGGAATCCTGAGAGGGAAACCCTGAAGGAATCCTTAGACAGAACCGCTGCAGGAATCCCCAGAGGGAACTCCTGGAGGAATCCCGAGAAAGAACTCCTGGGGGAATCCCAAGAGGAAAATCTGAGGATTCAGAAGTTCCTTGAGAAAGTCCAGGATTTTTTTCCAGGATTTCTTCTTGGACTTCATCCAGGATTTCCTCTGGGATTTCTCCAGGAATTTCCCCTGGGGATTTCTCCAGGAATTCCCCCTGGGGATTTCTCCAGGAGTTCCCTTTGGGGATTTCTCCAGAATTCTAGGAGGAACTTCAGGAAGAATGGACGGTGGAACTGCTAGATGAATTTCCGAAAGATATCCGCGAAGAATTGCTTTCAGAGTTGCCGTGAAAACTGCTGGAAAAATTCCTGGAGGAACTCCTGGAAGAACATTTCCCGGAGAATGTCCTAGAGGAATTCCCGGAGAAACTTCTGGAAGAATACTCGAAGGACCTACTGGAAGTATTCCCGGAGGAACTCCTGGAGGAATTCCCAGAGGAACTCCTGAAAGAATTCTTGGAGGAACTTCCGCAAGAATTCCCGGAGGACCTACTGTAGGTACTCGCGGAGGAATTTGTAGAAGGATTTTAAAACAAACTTCCGGATGAGTTTGTATGTTGAAAAATGTGTGAGTTGACGAATGAATTGGTGAGTGAGTGAATTGATGTGTCAGTGAATTGGTAAACGAGAGTTGCTGAATAAGTAGCTAGAAAAGTGAATGAGATAATGGTGAGTGAATGAATTGATGAGTGAGCAACCAAGGGAGTGAATTTAAGTTTTTTGGACTTGGTGATATGTAAGTTGTAAGTTAGTGGTAAATTCGGTGACTAAATGAGTTTATGTAAAAGTGAGAGTGAAATGTGAGTCGGCGAGTGAAATTTTGAATGAGTGTGCAAGTGAGTTGATGAGTAAGCTGATTTATAAATGAATTAGACACTAAATGACTATTTAGATGAGGGGATGAATAAATTTTATAAAGTTAGCTTGTGAATTAGTGGATTGGCGATGTGTTGGTAAGTGAGGGGGTTCAAGAGTGAGTGAGTTGGCAAATAAATCATGACGTAAGAGAGCGGCTAGCTGTGAATTTTCTAATACATATGTAAAAGAAGTGAGCTTACAGCATTTCTATCTCCGACCTATGAATTGTACCGTAAACCGGGGTCAAATTGATCTTCGGGTCGTAACTGATCAGACGGTTTTCCACTAGAAAAAGCATATTTTTAATAATTTCCTTTTGAGTATCGTGCTGTTGGAATCTGATACGTAATGCTGTTTGTAAGGAAATTATTCAAAAAATGATTTATCTATTCGAAAAACGACTGATCAATTTCAACCCGGAGATCAATTTGACCCCGGTTTACGGTACTCACAAACTTTCTTTTAATGACAGATACCATCCTCATTGATCGCTTAATCACAAATTCACTCACTGGCTCACATATTTACTCACTTACTCACTAATGGGCCCACTCAATAACTACCTCATTTACCAACTCACTCACTCATTATATTAGTAACTCATTGCATCACTACTCATTCGCTCATTTACTCACCCCTTCATTTTCAAACAGGTTCACTCAGTCACTATTTCACTAATTCACTAGCTCACTTACTCACTCATTTTACCATATGCTCACTTCTTCATCAACTCAGTCATCAATATTTCAACTCACCACATCACCCAGTAGCTCATTACATCACTCATTAACTAACACATGCACTTAACAAATTAAACTCTCGTTAAATTATTAACTCACTACATCACCTACCAACACATTACATCACTCACTAAAAGGCTCACTTATTTGCTAACTCGCGCACTTTGCAACTTACTCACTCATTAAGTTATTAACTCACTACATTCCTCAATAACTCACTCATTTTTTACCCGCACATTCACTCACTAACAGACTCACTTATCCACTAACTCACTAACTCCTCACTCGCTCACTTACTCATTTACTTGTCAGACCATTACTCGCTAGCTCACTATAAGGCTATCTGACGTTTGATTACCCTTCTCTTTTTAGCTCCCGAGAAGGATTGGTTTGTTTTCATACGGAAACGTTTCCGTATGAAAATATTAAACAAAAAATTGCTATTTTCTACTGCTGCTTGAGAGAGAAGGGTGATAATCGTTAGATAGCCTTATATTTCTTACTTACTCAGAAACTCATGTATTTACTCACCAACACTCATTTACTTACCAACTAACTAATTCACTCATTAACTCACTCGTTAACAAACTCATTCACTTACTCACGTGCTTATTAATTCACTCACTTGCTCACACTTCGCCTCACTAACAAGCTCACTTATTCAATAATTCACTAACTCACTACTTCATTTACTAGCTCACTAAATCACTCACTTGCCTTTTAATTCAACAACTCACTATGTCATCAACTCACTCGTTTACCAACTTAGTTACTCCTGAAGTCTTTAACTTAATCTTTTACCAACTTGCTCACTTACTCGCTCATTCATTGACTCCCTCGTGGATAATTTTACTCATTCATTCTCTCACTCATTAACACACTTAGCTTAGCTTAGACTAACTGCACGCACATATCTATGGTTGGTATTCCGTGATTGACCCGAATCAATGACAGTTGCACGTTGAATCAACTAAATAATTGACTGTGAGTGGTCAACATTCTCACCGTGCACACTTCAGAGGCTTTCTTTAGCGGTACAATAACGGCGCCGGCCATGTCCTTGCAGTCAGCTTGGGAGAGGGAAGTAATGTTAGTTGGCACCTTTGTTATGAAAGACCGCGATTATCGCTGAGACTCCACCAAAAGCTGCATGACATGCGAACTGCAGCGCCATTCACGCGGAAAGCAAGCAATAGACCACCCGCGTTCGGTACCCGCTCAATATTTACTATAAACGACGACCATCTGGCAACTGACGCCAGCTTCGACGGGCCGCCATCAGCATGGTTGATTTTACGAACTCTCTCACTCATTAACTCACTCATTTACAAACGCTTACAAACTCACTGAATAAATCACTTACTGACTAACTCAATAGTACACTCACTAATACACTGATGCAGAGGTTGACGAATAAATCAGATCAGTTGAAAAGTGTAGAATAAGCGTTAAGTTAAAATACACATAAAAAAAAAGATCGGTTGAATTCATGCCACGAAAACGAATACCTCGTGTTTCAATCGTCCGGTCGGTATCTTACACCTGGTTTACTTATCCGATCATAAAGAATGTGTTAAAGTTTGAAGCCACTCTTATGTTGTATTTTGGCTCCGTTTTGCTTCCAGACAATTGAGCCTTATGAATGAAAGAAGGTGACAGATTTGTTATTTAAAAACGTTTTGAAACTTTAATCGCGTTTTGCTCAGTTTCAAGTTTTTCATCATGGGACAACTATGCGAAAAATGGCAGTCAGCAGGGAAACACTCTGTTTTAGACACTTGCTTCTCACTTCCTGAAACGTCCTTTTGGGATCAGCTGGGCCCGAGGCTGGGCCATGTAGTGAAATAACATGCTTTTAAGCGGATATCCCATCACTCTTTCGGATTTTGTTTTTTTTTCGACTTATTTTAGTCACTTTAGTCACATCGTCTTCTCATACCACGTTAAATATCATCAAAACAATTCAACAAACAGACGAATCATTTCTTCGTTTCACAAACCATGGCCTACTCAAGTATGAAACGCTCTAGTTTTCTGGGCTAACTCGACCGATTCTCTATGCATACACAACACATCTTCTAAAAATGATTTCATTTGTTTCGGTACTGACTACTCACAATCCCTGAACGGGGTTCGGTGTGAAACTGAATGATAACAATAGAATCCAATGTTGATCATCTGTATGCTCATGAAAAAATAGAAAATACTGTCACAATCAATCCTGAATTGCCTTTAGGGTAATTTTATGACGAAAATAGAACAGCAAGGTAGTTTCGTTAATCGAGTTTACTAAGGCGCAGTACACCAACTGTTAAAAACAAGTGCAAAAGGTAAACAATCCATTATTGTTTTATATTCAGCTGTTCTATCTTCCAGAGAAGTTGTTTATAAAGAGAAGTACGAAGACTGAAACCAAAAGCTCCAATTGAACCGTCAAACGCGGTTCCAATAGTATATTTTACGAAACGACAACAGTGTTGATATTGATATTAATACTCACGGGCTTGGGCGCAACCTCCTGTCAAATTTTCATTCATGAAATGAGCGATCAGCTGATCCGAAACGACTCGTAAAATGGTTCATCGAGCAAATTCAAGGAAATAGAAAAACAGAGAATAACATGATAAACAAAACTCAACATGACAGTGTGTTGGTGAAAGCTGTGACGTCACTTATTTGCTTGGCGACTTTCGGACAGCTCAGACTAACACTCACGCTAAAACATATTTTTGTTTACCTAAAAAACTTATTGTTATTGGGAGTGATGTAAATAAACACAACCAAAATCCTCTCCGCGTTTCTCTTATAACAACTCTCTGCTATTTTCCAGCTAGGTATTCCTTTTCCTTCTGTTATTTCTCCAGGAGTACTAATGGGTCCCTCCCGGTGTTTGTTCTGATGTTCCTCCAGGAGTTCTTTCTAATATTCCACCTTCTACAGATTCCTCCAGATTCATCCATAAGTTCCCTCTAACTTTCTTCCAGCAAATTCCTTCCAGGGCTTATTCAAAAGTTCCTTCAGGGTTTCCTACAGAGTATTCTTCTGAGATTTCACCATGGGCTCCTTCTGATACCCTTCAGGAATTTTATCGAGATTCCTCCAAGAATTTCTTCCTAGATTCCTGTCGGAGCTTCATCCGTGATGCCTCTAGAAGTTTCTTTTTGGATTCTTCAAGGAGTTCTCCCTGGGTCTCATTCAGGAACTTGTTTCGAGATTCCTCCAGAAATTCATTCAAGAATTTCTCCTCCATGGATTTCCCTAAGAATTTCTACATGGATTCCTCTTGCAATCCCTTTAGGGATTCCTCTAAGAAATCTTCCAGATATTCCTCCAGGAATTCCTCTGGATATACTTCCAGGAATTGTTTCAGGGATTCCACCAAGCATATTCCTCCATAAGCTTTCCTGCGGTAATTCCTCCAAGCATTGCTTCAGGAATTCCACTGGAGATTCTTCCAGGAATTGTGTGAAGGATTCCTCAGAGAATTTTGTTAGAGATTTCTCCAGGACTTCTTGCACGGATCGCTCCAGGATTTCATCCAATTATTTATCCATATATTTCTCCAGGAATTCCTTCAAGAAATACCCCCTGCAGCTCATGCGAAAGAAATCCTTCATAAATTCGTCCTTCGATTCTTTCAGGAATATATCTTGACATTTATTTTTCCCTAAGAAGTTATCCTTGGATTTCTTCAGGGTGTTCCATTAGAAAGTCTTTCAGGGACTTCTAAAAAAATGTCAAGGGATTCCTTCGAAAATTCCCCTAAAATGCCTCAAGGGTTTTCTCCGACGATTGTTTTAAGACTTATCCGAGGATTCCTCACAGTATTTCACCAGGGATCTTCTTCTGAAATTTGTGTAGGGATTTCTCTAGAAATTCTCTTCCGGGAATCACTCAAGCACGGAGTTCCTCCAGGTGATTTCAAGAATTTTTCCAAGAATTCCATTATTTGAGAGTTCTTCGGAATTACCTCCAAAAAATTCTTCAAGAGCTCAAACCAGCACCACGCTGATTTGTGTAGAACAGGCGAGCTTTTTTCAACGTACAAAATGATACAGCGTGACTGCTGAAGGGTTATAGGCTGTTTCAAATACAAATACAAATACACTAACGATTAACTGCCATTTCAATTTGAGCACAATATCTTTAGCTTGAGCATGACTGACCGCCCGTGGATGCTACTCCAGCATCGCCAACCCAGCTACACTCACACAAGGAAACAATGAGATATCTGCCGGGGACTAAGTAGGCATCTTCAGTGTGTGAGTGTTGATGATCTTCTATTTTTAGGCGACAATGGTGCCTTCGACGTCAGGTTGCAGGTCAATGTGTGGGGATGGGGAAGGAAGTGATGTTTTCAATGCACTACGTATACACAGCAGACCGAATATACCTCTGCGCCTGCACAAAATCATGCGGATGTCGGAGCGTTGGTGCGATATGGTTGGCAATGGGTTCACACATTGGTGCGCGGATGCCAGGCGTAAGGTGATAGACTAGTCTATTTATTACTCTGAAGATAATGCGGCACAGTTCGCTTGATTGCATAACTCGTAGGCAGATTGACACTGTGCTAGGAAAGTTGGAAGGAAGGGCAGACGGGCCAGAAATTGAACCCAGGACCTTCTGCATAGGAATCAGAAACCCATTTTATTTCAATTTAAGCACAATATTCAAACAAACAAGTTTCTTCAAGCTCTTATAGTAAACATTCAAACGAAGCAAAAGACGCCAACTTTGTTATGGTTTTTGTAAAAGTTAGAAAATACGGCTCTGCAAACAAGATGATTAAAATTTGAAGTTGCACAATGTGGTCAAAAATGTAGTAAAATGGAAAAGAAAAAAATCACACAAACAAAATATTCCAAATACAATGGAATTTATTGTTTCGATAGGAAAAACAATATTTTTTGATAGGTTAAAGCAATTTTCACTGGAATATTTGATCAAGAATCATCATTACGGGCCTTCTCAATGCAAACATTTGTGTTTACAATTTCTCAACAACACAGGTAGCAACAAACGTCAAGCAAACGAATGTCTTAGTTACTGTTTACTGCATTCGTTTTCATGGTATGACAAGCTATGCCATCTGAAGGATCTCGTCCTTTTTTACGTCCATGCTTGACTAAGCAACACAAAATTCTGCGCAAACTCAACATTTTTTTTTAACATCTCCGTGTTAAAGAACAATCTCCGCGTTAGGAGAAGTGTGCAAAAATATAAAAATGTCTTCTTTGATTATTACTTTGGCAGTAGTATTTCATTTCGCTAAGTGTGTTTGTGTGATCCCACTAACCCCCACTGTCCGGCAGTGGTATTATGGAAGAAAGTTTTCTGCAATATTTTTTTTTTTCAGAATGGCTGGAGAGACACGTCCATTCAGAAGTCTCTTTCACTTACAATAAGCCCCGCATGTGTACATTACCGTTATCATTTGGATAATGATAATGCAAACACACTTCCTGATTCAAAGAGAATCTTTGAAACTGGCGCGTATTTAGCGCATTTTGTTGTAATAAAAGTAATCAGAACATTCTCACCGGAATCCATCCAATCCAAGGGAGCGCTGCCATCACCAAGGCAACGTCTTCATTGTGCAGTCAGGCTTCCTGTTCGTCTCGCCACCGTTGCGCCTGCAGTCAGTCATCATTTGAACACACGTCACTTTCACTCCCACGAAATTATGAATGTTGAGCCACACGGGATGATTCTGTAATCCCTCGCGAATCACTGATGGCATGGTGGTAGTTTAATAGCCACATGCGTAAAAAATACGGAACAAAACTGCAGTCATAGGGACTTAACAATGAAAAACTACTGGAAGGTGTAGCGTCATTGACCGTTCTACGTAAAAACGCGAAATAGACGGCAGGCACATTCCTACACTCTCGAAACGAATTTCAGCATCGTTTCCGAACCCGAACTACATTAGCAGCGGCATATAAACACACATAATCTTTGAAACCCCACGGTATCGCACGAGTCATTTGAAAATGATGATTGTTTTCGAAATCAATAAATCCACTATTGAAATTCTCACAGAAAAAGCACTCTTTCACACGCGGAAGCTATCCGGATGGCGTAGCACCGGCCAAACCGTCAGCAGAATCACAAAAAAACAATTGGCGAACACGAAAGAAACGCGACAAGCCAAACAAAACACGTCTGCACGCGGCTACGCCTACTGCGCTCTCTGTAGAATTTAATTTCGCTAAGCGGACGTAAAATAAGGTTGAGGTGTATAAGTAAAACGTGTTCAGAAAAGCAAAGAAACATTTGAAGCAAGTGTTTACATTGCACTGCGAACTCAGCAGTACCCTTTAATGTGGTAAAAATACCCTCTTTTTGAGATATATGAAGCTGTCAAAATAAAGAGTATTTTGAAATTTTCCATAATGGGTGTTTTTTGCCCTCTTCTATGTTCAGAGTATGTACTCTTCATTGGGTGAAAACACTCTTAGTAGTTCGCAGCAAATCAAAGCTTGTTCGCCTTCTGCCAGGTATCTAACGGTAAGTGTTAACAATTTATGTTAAAAATAACTAAAAAGAAGTAAACAAATTCAATCCTATTATTTCCAGCCTGTTTCCCGATTGTGGCGAACTTTTGGCATCGAGGGAGAAGCTCGGCATATTTTTCATCATGACAAATAGAGCTAAGTGCGAGACGAGGTTCGAGAAGAGGAATCAATTTAGAAAACTATTGTATGTTTCACATGATGATTATAATCAAACTGAATAAAGTAGTTGTATGTTAAAGTGTTTTCTTGCATTTTATTAAATTTATAAATTAATCCTAATTCCAAAAGCCTACAGAAAAAAATAAAAGAGAGTGAAATTTACCCTTTTTCCCGTAGAAAATGATTTGCGAAAATGGGTAAATTTTACACGTCCATTAGACGTACAGGCGATGTACCCTTTAAAGAGTAAAGGCCGATTACTCTTTTTATGAGTTCACCTAGTTACTCTCGAAATGGGTGAAAAAGTACTCTTTTAAGAGTACTTTGGTTTCTCAGTGTGTCCGACTCGTGCGGTGCGTAAGCAAATTGAATTGAATTCATCTCGTTTGACAGATGACTTGAATTCAACTCACATGAACCGCGGGATTAGACGGGGCAAGTGGGATGATTTCGTATGACTTGAACGAAATAGTTCATCTTTCGTTCAAGTCAAGTGAGTTGCTCAAGTGAGATAAATTGTTGTGCACGCAGAACTCGATGTACACAGCGCAACGAGTAACTTTCACGCAGCGACCGAAAAGACAAAAGAATTTTCACGCAGATTTGTGTAAAATGTGTTGATCCGGTGTTACACAAATCTGCGTGAAAATTCTTTTGTCTTTTCGGTCGCTGCGTGAAAGTTACTCGTGTGCTGTGTTGTTTCATTTAAGGGTGTGTTTGTACGTTCAATTCGCATTCAATTGACGAGTGCACCGATGAACTGAATTCACCGCGGTCCGAGAATTTTGACACTAGAGCGGGGCCGCTTCCAATCAGAAGTGAACGATTTACAATCAGAAGTGAACGATTTCCAATCAGAATTGAACAATTCTGATTAGAAGCGGCCCCGCTCTAGTGTCAAAATTCTCGGACCGCGATGAATTCAGTTCATCGGTGCACTCTTCTATGGATCAATGAAGCAAACTTTTCCAGCGTTTGCCGAATGTAAACAAAGGCGCCACCGTACATGGGCATTAGCATAGACGAGTGCACCGGTGAACTAAATTCATCACGGTCCGAGAATTTTGACACTAGAGCGGGGCCGCTTCCAATGAGAAGTAAACGATTTCCAATCAGAATTGAACAATTCTGATTGGGAATGGCCCCGCTCTAGTGCCGAAATTCTCAGACCGCGATGAATTCAGTTCATCGATGTACTCCTCTACAGACGAGTGCACCGCCCGCGGAAAGTTCACTCGGGCAGCAAATTTTGACACCACAGCGGGCTTGGTCGACTCTTAACAACTTCTACCCAGCTGAACATTTGTTTAATTTATTGTATTTAGTTTTCACGATATATAAGTCCATGGACTTATCCACCGATGAACCGAATTCATCGCGGTCCGAGCAATTTGACACTAGAGTGGGGCCATTCCCAATCAGAATCGTTAAATTCTGATTGGAAATCGTTCAATTCTGATTGGAAACGGCCCCGCTCTAGTGTCATAATTCTCGGACCGCGATGAATTCGGTTCATCGGTGGATAAGTCCGTGCTCGCTGTACAAAAAAGCTCAACTTCCACCACCGGGTTCGCTAGTGTTCTAACTAGCAGCAATTTTCGTGACGAAGATTCACCCCCGTGCTATCAGATCAGAGTAGGTGTGGAGCGATGTGGATTACCCGTAGGTGCGGCGATAGGAATCTAGTCGGCTCTTTCATTCCTCCGGCGTCCTAGTGCGAGTGACGTAATGTTTAAAATTTGTGAACATGACGTCACTCCCATAAGCAGGCCGTAGGAATGAAAGTGCCGACTAGATTTCTATCGCCGCATCTACGGGTAATCCACATCGGGTGTAGTGAAAAGTGGAGAAGGAGGGAGAGAGGGGGCATTCGCCCCTGGTTTCATCCCGCTCTTTCTCGTGTTTTTTTTTCAGGCGAGTGAAGGAGAAAAAGAAAAAGCTGGCTACGCCGTTGCGGATACACGAGTCGGACATTGGTTGCGGGTTTTTCGGAAGACGCTGAGGTTGCTGAAGATCGTGGCCAGTAGAATGTCACACTGATACTTAATGAAATGAAAATAAAAATGCACCTATAAGAATTTCCATGCTTAAACGTCTTTATTCCAAATTTAATGAAAGTAACATGATGGTTGCCGATAGGATTGTTATATTTTACGAAACTCAAAGTTAATATGATTTATTAAAACATTTGACATTTCTGTCATGCGAGGTATTGGAAATCGGTGATGCGCTTATAAAAGCTGCACTGTGTAAAGTTAAAGTTTCAACATCATTGTTATGCTAGGTTTGCGAAGATTACCATCGTCATTTAGAAGAACCTTCAAAGAACGATGCTGTTTTAACTCCGGTAGCCGCCATGACGCACGAAATTGCATTATTCGTACTTTTGGCTACATTCATTGAAAACATTTTTAATGTAATGTGGTTCTCTTGGTTAATGGTAACGCAGTCTTGGGATTTAAAAAACGTGTTGTTTAATAAACCCGACGTTTCGACACGGGGATAGTGTCTTCCTCAGGGGGTAAATAATTACTATCGTTTTTTGGCAATTGTTTTGTCTAACTGTAACTGTCCCTTTTGTGTCGTTTTGGCAATCCACTGACAGGCATTGTTGTCAACATCTCTTTTGTTCAAACGGCCCCAAAATGTGCTGATCAAACGAAATTGGGCCCCTAATGTCTCTACTGTCACGCCGTGCCATAGGTATAGGCGTGTCAATGGCGTGGTTTTTGCTACATAAATTCGGAATCACTTTTAGTTTAAGAGTGATTCCGAAGTCATGTACCAAAAACGACACAAAATGGGACAGTAACAGCTAGACAAAACAATTGACATAAAACGATAGTAATTATTTCCCCCCTGAGGAAGACACTATCCCGTGTCGAAACGTCGGGTTAATAAAACAACACGTTTTGCCTTTCTCGCACACCAAAGTGTACCGAAAGGCTATATGTTCGCTCCAAAAATGAAATCTTGATAGAACCCCCGGAGGACCAAGTCTTATATACCAATCGACTTAGCTCGACGAGTTGAGATGATGTCTGGGTGTGTGTATGTATGTGCGTGTGTATGTGTGTATGTGTACAAAAATGTCACCTCACTTTTGAATAGTAAATATCATCCGATTTCAACGCTTTTGGTTTCAATCGACGCGGAATATTGTCCCATTGTTTCCTATTGAAAATGGTTTCGATCGGTCCAGCCGTTCCGGAATTATGGCCATTTAGGTGTTCCGGACCGGTACCCCAGGAAGGGGCCAGATATGAAATTGCAACAAACCCATGCATGCGACCCATCAAACCACGGCATTTTTGATTATCTGATGAACAGTAAGCAGGAAAATAGTCGCAGACTATATCTGAATCGGTATTACTCTGGAACCGGTTCCGGGTGTCCCGCCGGAAGTGGCCAAATATAAAAGTGAAACAAACCCATGCATGCGACACATCAAATCGTAGCTTTTTGTATAACCTGATGAACGGTAGACAGGAAAATAATCTCAGGCCATATCTAAACCGGTAGCATACCGGAACCGGTTCCGGGTGTCCCGCTGGAAGTAGCCAAATATAAAAGTGAAACAAACCCATGCTTGCGATACATCAAATCGCCGCTTTTTCTGAGGGCTGATGAATGGTAAACAGGAAAATAGTCTCAGACCATATCTGAACCGGTAGCATCCCGGAGCCGATTCCTGGTGTCCCGCCGGAAGTGGCCTAATTCATACATGCGACACCTCAAATCGTGGCCTTTTCGATAACTTGTACGATCAGCATGAAAATAAGCTAAGCCCACACTAGAAACTACTGATAGTGTTCCGGAATCGGCTCGAGGTGTCTCGCTGAAAGTGGCCGAATGTAAAAGAGAACCAAAATATCGACAATGATTTTTCATAAGGGCCTAACCGACTTGATCGATTTCTCTTCGTCGACTCTCTCTTTCGCTAATAACTTGATCAAAACAAACAAAATCATTATTCTTTTTGTTTCTATAGCAACATGTAGTCGTCTTCTTCGCATTTCAATCAAAAAATCTTTGGAAAACTCAATGCACATTCTGTGACAACACAAAGAGAGGATCGAGGAAGAGAACTCGAAAATGTCAGTTAGGCCCAAATGAAAAACCAGTGTCGATATATTCACGACACATCAAATGGCTTTTTAGGTATCCTGATGAAAGGTTACCAAGAAAAAATATCTCAGATCATGCCTGGGAAAACTAGTAGTGTCCCGGAATCGGTTCTCGGTGTCCCTCCGGATGTGGTCAAATGTAGAAGGGAACCGAACTCCATGCATGCGTTTCATCAAATCGCGTTTTTTTTTTGGATAAGCTGATGAACGGTTTTCAAGAAAATCAGCTCAGATTACGTTAGAGACCACCGGTAGTGTTCCAAACCGGTTTCAGGTGTCCCGCCGGAATTGGTCAAATGTAAAAATGAACCATGTAAATTTTCCGGAACCGGTTAAGGGTCTCCCACTGGAAGTGGACATAAATAAAAAGTAAATATATAGAATAAAGTGTGCAGATAAAACTTTGTCAAAGTTATCTGTGAAAAAAGTTTAATCCTGGCTAGTAATTGTCGTCTTCGTATGAATCAGCCTCCAGTGATGACCACCTCCAGGTGACCAACTGAAAGGACTGATATTTGTTCTTGGCAAACGACTGCAATTATGTTGATCGGATTAATTTGGCACTCTCAATCTTGAAAATCAAACGATTTATTTTATTCTGTCCGACGTTTCGGCCATGGGATGTGGCCTTTTTCAAGGAAAAAACTATATTTTGAAAAAAGGGGGGTTTGTTTGGTCACAATATCACTTAAAAAGTTCTTAAACACAACATATGCAAACGAAGAGATAGGTAGGCTTGAGGAAATGACTGCACTTATCAAACAAACTATGTATTGACCATGATCATGAATTCGACCTAACCAAAACAACCATCCTAGATCAAACACGGAGCAAGCTCTCCCGATATTCGAGGTGTGTCACATTGCAAATCAGACTAACACGGTAAACTATAGAACTGACGTAGACAACCTCAATACCACTTATGCTGGAATACTACACACCATCAGAAATGTTAAAAGTAGACGATCTATGTAGACAAAACGATGAAAATAGCAACACATAGGGTTAAGAACTAGACTAAAGCTCAATCAATTTCACCATTTTGAAACAGTCGTTGGTGGATCAAGTAGTACTGTGAAAAGTTAATGAAAAAAGTTCCCACAAAATCACCTCAAAAATAGGCTGAAATAGTAAAAGTTTATGTATGTTGACCACTAATTTAATTTAACCCTAAGAAGCCCAGATCATGACCAACCGACAACCACAAAACCAGATAATTTAGGACAAAAACGATAGACCAAGTGAGACTAGTTTAAGAACTTTTTAAGTGATGTTATGACCAACCAAACCCCCCTTTTTTTTCAAAATATAGTTTTTCCCTTGAAAAAGGCCACATCCCATGGCCGAAACGTCGGGCAGAATTAAATAAATCGTTTGATTTTCAAGAATGAGAGTGTCAAATCCATCCGAAAGGACTGATACTTTCAGCTCTGCCCATACGTTGAATATTCAACGATGATATTCGATGATGACCTTGATAAAATTTTTGATTTTCTAAATAAAGTATTCTCATGATTCAGAAATTCGTAGGTGGTACAGTCCCAAATCGCTGTTATTAGCACTTCCTCCTTCTCGTCCGTTACTAAAGTACAGAGATTTGGGACTGATCACTGACTCTAAGGCAAGATTGATTGCGTCGACGGAAAGATCATGAGTACATATTCGACGAGAAACGCACTATCACCACTAGGTGGATTAATCCGGGTTTTTTGAATCTCAAAACTGCGTAGCCGTTAACCAAGAGAGTCGTATTTCAATAGCTGTTACATTGGTTTACCCACAATTGTTGCCCCAGTCAAGTCGAAATCCTCATAATGATGTAATTTTCCGATGTACGAAAGATAGTTCGGAAGTAGTTTTGATGAGTTTATGCGCAAATACTGCGCGTCCATAGCTACCACTACAGATTCATTACCTTTGAATTTCTTTATCCTGTAGTGAAAGCAGCGCTTCTCGGGATTAGAAGGCGAC
This sequence comes from Aedes albopictus, assembly GCF_035046485.1. Lineage (NCBI taxonomy): Eukaryota > Metazoa > Arthropoda > Insecta > Diptera > Culicidae > Aedes > Aedes albopictus. Next base: position 330,609,731 of record NC_085136.1, on the reverse strand, counting down.
AACGGTATAACAGCATTCCTCTTCAATGTCTCTCCCATGGCTGCATTCTTAGAATTTGTCTGTTGCTCTTTTTGGATTTGTTTTATTTTGTGGAACCAATGGCCTTCAGCTGGATCGCCCTGATATTCATCTACAGTCCCAATCTCTGATGGTTTCGCAACTGTATGTGGTTCTTGAGGCTTTGCTCCCTGGCTTCCTTGTTTTGCTGTGATTGTTTTCAGTACCTCTGAAACTACAGCGAGGATTTCTGAATTCTGATCGGTTATTTTCTGGATGCAATCAATTACCCGAGAGTTCTCTGCACTAATAGACTGGTCTTCTGCATCCAGATGTTTTCCTACCTCCGAGTTAGCTACCGTTTCCGATTCTGGAATTTCTTCCAATTGATTATTTGGATCCGGTTGGGCCAGTGTTGATTGTTCATTCGGCTTTCCGCTTTGCTCCGTTTGAGCCGATGGACATTGTTCGGGGTAACTATTTGTCTTCTGCAGTATGTTACATCGGTCTTGAAGGAAGTCGATCATATCGGCGTACGAAGGCAACACATCAGCCGGTATATGCGACTCCCATAGTTGCCTGGTTTTCTTGTCCAAACGTTTTGCCACCACATTGACCAGAATCATCTCGGACAGTCCTACAACGGGGAATGATCGGTTCCGCAGTACGTCGACGTGTTTGATACAAGTATCGATCAAGACACGTAATTCGGTGCCGTTCTCGCTCGTCATCTTGGGCAACGAGAGTAGAGCGTCTACATGGGTATTGATGATAAGTCGCTCGTTTCCGTAGGTTTCCTCAAGCATCTTCCACGCTGCTGCATAGTCGTTGTTGTTGATTATGTCTTTATCAATTATACCGGCAGCACTTCCAACCAGCGAACTATTCAAGTGGTATAATTTGATGATCGGAGATACGTGTGCGAACCTGTTCATTGAGGTTTTGAACTGACACTTGAAATAATACCAATGTTCAGGGTTGCCATCGAATGTTAGCTGTGGCTCCGAGCTGTTCACTGGTTGCTGTGGTACGAAATCTCTAGCCAACGTATTCATGCATACTTGATGTTTTTCTTTTTCCGCCGCATTCCACTGTGCGATTTCCGTTTGAATGAACACAAACAGTTGATTGTGCAGGTCCTCACAGCGAAAGTGATTTTGTTTGTGTTCGTCTCGATGTTCTCGCGGAACAAGGTCACATATTTCGACGTACGTTATCTGCAATTCATCGTAACACTGACGAAGCGTATCCAGTTGTAGCTTGAGCCTATGAATATTGAAGTCATCCTGCTTCAAATTGTCGCGTATCCGTAGCATCCGCTCTTTTGTCAGATCACGGCGATCGAGAATCCTGTCCAGTTTTCTAGCCATTTATGTTTTCACGTTCTCTGCGTTT